>NW_007732902.1:82813-95767 GCF_000696425.1 Galeopterus variegatus | reverse complement strand
GAGCCAAAGGCTTTTTGTACAAAAGGCTGATTCCTTCAGAAGGGTTTGTTACTGTTAGCTGGCTTGTACTCTGTCCTGTGTCACAATGAGAGGTAGGGCTTGGGGCGTCACAGGGCATATGTAGGGAAAATCCATTAGCAGCCTAAGCAATCCCATTCCATCTGCTTGCCTTCGGGTCTGCTGATGAAAGGAAGCTTCTGGCTACGTCGCAGCTCTAAGTGGGTGAGACCTGCACTTTCACTGGGTATATTGCGATGGGGCAGTTCATGGCCCTTAGCCTAAATCTCTAGTAGAATAATGGAAATAGTGCTGGCCTACAGGTCAGCAAACAGGAGTTCCAGTAGCAGATCTGCCCGCTCATAACTCAGTGACCTCAGTTACCATGCTAGAACCTTGGGTTCTGACTTATAACGCAGTGTCATTGGATGAAAATGATCCCTCATTTTCTTACTAGGAAAAACTCTGCTTATAGCTTATGACGGTGCTTGCCTGTTGATGTTATTCCAGAGTTCACACATGTATGTCTGGAAAGTAAAAGTTAGATTATGCTGGAATGATAGAAGAGCAACCATTTAACACAGCTTTTGTTGCTCATGAGTAGTTTTTACCATGCTGTCTCTGACAGTGACTTGCACGTGGTTCAGCTCACACTGTCACGTAATTAGCGGGGAGTGGAGAAAGAAGTAGGTCATCGTCAAGTTCTTACCCCGGTGCTGAAGGCCTTTCATCATACCTGACATCCTCTCCATCAGATTGCAAAATATCTTGCCCAGGTGTGTGCTTGTTCTAAA
This sequence comes from Galeopterus variegatus, assembly GCF_000696425.1. NCBI lineage: Eukaryota > Metazoa > Chordata > Mammalia > Dermoptera > Cynocephalidae > Galeopterus > Galeopterus variegatus. Next base: position 94,976 of record NW_007732902.1, on the reverse strand, counting down.
CGAGACCTCTTTGTCCGCAGGAGGACAGCGGCTCAGTAACTTGAGACTCTCTGGGATTGTCTAACATAAATTCATTGCATCCTCCATCTCCGGGGCTGCCTGGGCGGCCCCTGCTCACTCCTGGGCTGGTTTACCAGCCTGTTTGCCTCTTTGTTGAGCTCCGCCGTGCTGAGACCTACTCTGGCGAGAGCTGCAGAGAGACATTTCGGCTTGAAAGGCTTTCTCTTGGTATCAAAGTCTCCTTATTGCCACCGGTCCCCTGATTGCAGACCCATTGCCAGAATCTCTTCTGGACAACTGTCTCGTTCTTTACTCCTTGTCCTAATCTCTGATTTGAAATATTGTCGCTAACATCCTCCCTCCTCCACTGCCCCAATATTGTATCCTAATTTCAGGAAAGAGCAGATAATTCAAATTAGAATCCTAAAGTGTCCAGTGTGGGCCAATGGTCCAGGGGGTCAACTCTAAGGGGGTGAGGAGAGGGGCAGCCCTGGGAGGCTCTGAGGAACAGTGGCCCTCATTAGGCCATGGTGCAGAGTTGCAGTTCAATGGAGTTTGAGAAACTGCATGGAGTTTGATGCAGGGCCCAGCCCATGACGTGTCCAGCTCCCAGGAGGAAGGGCTTCCTAGAAATGGGCAAAGGGGTGAGGACTATGGTGCATTAGGTGTGGGTGCCGCAGGTTCCAGCGGGAGGACGGAATACCAGGGACCGGGGCAGAATGCTGGTTCACTGGAGAGAACACTGGGCTTAGGAAGGGAGGTTCTAGCACAGGGCTCACCTTGGTGTCCAGGAGCTACGGCCAGCCCAGGCCATGGGACCCAGTGGCCAGAACACAGCTGGTCCCCTGCCTATCCCCACCCCACCAGGACTGCGGCATCTTCCTGGCCCAGGCAATGAGTGGGGCTCAGCGCAGAGGTGGGTCACTTTTTAAACTCTAACCATTGACTTGAGCCTCTTTTTTTTGTTGTTTGTTTTTTGGTGGCTGGCCAGTACACGGGCGTAACCATGGACACTGGGGCTACTGGCACCAAATTCTTATTAACTGAGCTAACTGGCCATCCCTGACTAAACCTTTTAATATTTCTGTTTTTTTGTTTTTGGGGGTTTTTTGTGGCTGTCTAGTATGGGGATCCGAACCCTTGACCTTGGTGTTATAACACCACATTCTAACCAACTGAGCTAACCAGCCAGCCCCTAAAAGTTTACGGAAAGATAATATTTCTTCTTGTCATGCTTTTTAAACTCCTGGTTTCTTTCTTATCTTTTGATAAAATATTATCACTCTTATGTCCTTTTACCCTTTTGTTTCTTATTTTATTATTTTTTAAATTTCTAAATCTTATTTCTCTCTTTTCTTTTCATTTCTTTGTTCTTTGGTTCTTATCCAGCTTCCTACCTATATTTTACTTTTATCTTTAACTTCTAGTATTTATTTTTTTAACTCGATGTTATCCTCTTTCATTTTTAGCTCTATCTTTTTCATCTCTGTTGTTTACTAGCTGTGTGATCGTGAGCAAATTGCTTAACTTCTCTGAGTCTTGGGTTGCTCGTCTCTACTAGTGGGATATGAATAATGCCTGCCTCATCATGCTGTTAAAGAAGTCAGATGAGGGCTGGCCACAGTTCCTGCCATGCAGCGTGTGTGTGTGAGTTTTTTGCTTCAAGGTTCAGTTTTGTTTTGTTTTGCCACATTGAATAAAGCTAAGTACATATCCATGTACATATATCCTTACATCATTGTGCTTTTATATTTATGGGATTGATTTCCTAGAGTGCGGATGTTAGGTCATAGGGCATAATTTTTTTTTATTTTACTAGGTTGCTAATAGGCTCATAAATGCTATAATCATTTACATTTTTCTCCTTGCTGATTTATAAGAATTTTTTGTCCAGTATAAATATTTCTATCCTCCGTATTATATGAATATATCATTTTCCCCAAATATCTTGCTTGCTGACTTTGTGCTATATTTTTCCATAAAAGATATTTCATGTATTTTAAATTAAGCCTACTTTTTTTTTTTATGGCATTTGAATTCCCAGTCGTGGTTAGGAAGGCGTCCTTATCCCATAGATTGTTCATCTAGATTTCATTGCATAATTTGTCTTATGTTTTATGTGGCAAATTCTTGCTCCTGAGCTGCTGGATCTCTGCCATCATCTGTTGAAAACCTTGGGCCCAGATGTTGCAATCGATGTGGAAATGTGGTCAAGACAGCAGCCCCAGCCTTTCACAATGACTCCGAGGACCGCGGTGATTTCTTCTCCGCCTCCCTGTCTACTGCCCACTAAGCAGATCAGAATGAAGAGAGAAGAAAAGCACAGTCATATCAAAACATGCCCTTCTCACCACATGTGAGGGGGAACACAAGGAAATTACTCTCCTCGAAATCCTCATGAGGAAAAAAAAAATGTTTCTGTTATCCACACAATGATAAAGTGTAAATTCTGTTAAACTGTAATAGAAGGAGTCAAGAGAGATGACAGCAAAAGCCTTATTTAGCATGAGTGAGCACTTTTTTCCGGGCACGGTGTATGACTCTCTGGATATGGCAGCCGAAGGTCCTGTTTGATCACAGTCATCTTGTCTCCACTGGCCACCGGACCCAGGGCTCTGCTCCAGGAAGCACAGTGCCGTGTAGCTTCTTTGATGCTATTGGCACCAAGGGAGGCTGGAGAAAAAGACATCTCCCTACACACAGTTTCCAGTGCTTCCTGGGAACTGCAAAAATGCAAAAATGAGAGATAGAGACAGAGACGGAGAGAGAGAGACAGACAGACAGACAGACACCATCTTAATAACTAGCAACATGAAGTTAACTCTCATCTCCAATCACTGTAAATTGCCCAGCAGGACCAAGGAGAATGGAGGGGTGCCAGCTCACATAGCTGGGGGTCTGGAGGGAGTTGGGTGGTCTGTAACACACAAGTACATCCTTGCTGGCCCCCCAGACTTGCTCATGAAAGTCCTGCCCATGATGCCTATAAATAGATACGCCCCCACACCAAAAGTGAGAAACAGAGCAGTAATAAAAACCTGAAAAGTATAACCAAACATTTAAGAAAACGATCAGTTGGCCAATCTTTCCCCTGAGTTTCCTGCGTGTAGTCCTCGCTGGGCCGTAGACAGCATCTCTGATTTCAGGGCACGCCTGTCCCCCACAATACTCTCCAAGCACACCAGCCTCCACCACCAGCCTGGAGCGCCTGCCTCCTGCATCTGTACTTGTGTACTTGGCCAGTGTCTGCTCCTTGTGTAAGTCTCAGCTCCTAGATGACCCTGTCCCCTGCAGGCCACCTCCACGCTCCCCTGCTATGCACACCTGCCACAGCTTGTGCTTCTAATAGCGAACTGCTGTGCTCGCTGTCATTGGCGGCTCACACATCTGTCTCCTCTGCAGATCAAGGACTATTCTTTAGGTTCTTTGAGGGAGGTTTTTTTGGTCTGGCCAGCTTGGCTGGCACTGGAAGGTCTCCGATGGCCTCGCTCGCTTGAGTTTCTGGGGCCTCAGCTGGGGTGGCTCAGATGGGTGAGATAATCAGGACCTCTTGTCCTCCAGGGATCAACCCAGCCTTGTTCACATGGTGGTGGAAGTTTCCAGTAGAAGATGGCAGGACCCAATGTGCAAGCACTTTCCCCCTCTACTTGTGTCACATTTGTTATGTCCCATTGGCCAAATAATCACATAACTAAGCCTAGAATCACTTAGGAGGGAACCATCCGAGGGTATGAATAGAGCGAGGCCTCAATCAATAGGTGGTCCTTGGGTGACTGTCTACCCCAGAGGGATTGTGCCTCTAATGTCCATACCTCCAGTGGTCCTCAAGTAAGTCCTTTTAAAATTTTTTTTTATTATTTAGTGACTTTTGTAAATTGACAAAAATCATATATATTTGTGATTTTTTGATATGTGTATACCTTGTAGAATGGCTAACTAAAGCTAATTAACATATGCATTACCTCACATACTTATCATTTTTTTGTAATGAGAACATTTAAAACCTACTCTGAGCAATTTTCAAGAATGCAACATCTTGCTATTAACCACGGTCACCATGTTGTACAACAGACGTCTTGAACATATTCCTGCTAACTGAAATGTCTCCTTTGATCAACATCGTCCCAATTCTCCCTCCAAGTATCTCCTTAACGAATGAATAAATCTATTACATTCACAGCATAAGCATGACTAATTATTTATTATGATAAAATAATAATGCTCAATTCATTGTTAATGAAATCTTTGGGATCAGGTCAGATGCGCTACACAAGCAGGTAGGAGGTGAACGAGCTGTATGGGCGGCGTAGAATCTGCATGGGGCCTGGGAGGACGGATGTCACTTGGGGGGCGGCGGCGCAGGTAAGTTCTGCACAGGAGGGTGACGTGCAGGCGCTGCCCGGGAGCACAGCAATTGACTCTTTGCAAACAGAGTGTGCGGCGAGTCTCCGTTTGCCCCTGCAGATCCACTACCTGCCTTTCCCTCCCCTGTTCTGCTCCTAGGGAGGCTGAATCTTGCGCATTCTCAGGCTGTGGCGCGGTTCAGCCTGGGGCAGGCACTGGCGGGAGTTCGGAGGGTGGGGGAGGAAGAGACGGGGTGATTGTCCCCTCCTCCCTAGGAAGCCCCAGTTTTGACGGTAGCTTCGGCCCTAGAGTGCAGCCCCTCCCATGGCTGGGGTTCTCAAAGGTTCCCAGGACACCCCTGCCTCCCCTTGTCCCTTCAGACCTGGAGGAGGTCAAAGCAGACTGGCTGCCTTATTTGCAGGTTCCAGTGCAAAATGGAAATGCAAAGCCCCTGGGTCAAAAATTATTATTATTATTATTTAATTGAAGCATAATTAATTATGCATCTTTGTGGGGTACAAAGCTGACTACCAATAGTTGGGTATAAGGATTTTAGGAGTGTAATAGCCCTAGAACGGGGACCCTCCGAGCACGAGGCCGAGAGCGGCCAGGCAGGCGCGCGCATGCGCCCTCCAGCCCCCGTAACCCGCCCGGCCCGTGTGATCCCGTCTTTAAACCCGGCCCATTAGCCTGTGGCTCGTGCCATCGTTTACCGCTGCGACTCCGGCCACCGGAGAGACTCGTGTTTACCTGTGACCCCGAGGAGAAAAATTCTCCAAGAGGAAATAGCCACAACGTTAAAAAACAAGCAAGCGGAAACACTGGGACCTTTTGAAGCTAGTGTTATTATTAGTCATAATAGTGATAGCATCAGTGGAGTGAGCTGCCATATGCAATATAATTTGGATCTTGCAATATAATAGGCTGGATCTTTATGGACAATCCTACCAAGCATGCAGGGCTTGTATTGTATCCTCATTAACACTAGAGGCAATAGACTCAAAAAAGATGAGTAGGTGGCCGGTTAGCTCAGTTGGTTGGAGCACAGAGTGGGTAACACCCAAGGTCCAGGGTTCGATCCTTGTTCCAGCCAAATAAAAAAAAAAAAAAAAAAAAAGATAAGTTATTCTCACAAGATCACCCAGCTAGAAAATGACAGAACAGACATTAAGCCTGAGCCTCCTAACTCTAAACCCTGGACTCCTGCTGTAGTGGGGACACTGGGAGGTCAGGGTTGGAAAAATCATAAGAAGCGTCCACTGCTGTTTCAGGTGGGGCTTATTAGGATGGATGTGCCTTTAGGCGCACCCTAGTTCAGGGGTTCCAAAACTTTCTTGGTTTGTGGAACCCTTAGTGTCTCAGTAAATTTCACAGCATACTGTAACTGAAAGAAATTTCTGACAGTTCTATTTACTGAGTTGTTAGGTATGAAAACCTTAACAAATACTTAAGACCTAGCAATTTAGTGGTCTTTTGGAAAAATACACAAAATTTAAAAAAATGTTTATTCATTCTTAAATAACCACACAGCTTACTACTGGGATGTGTGTGCCTGTTGGACACTGCGCCACTCTCAAACCTTTGTATCAGAGCAGACACCACCACCCTCATTTCCTTCCCCACATTGATTTTCATGCAATACTTGCCTTTTATCACAGCAACTGCCCAAAAACCCACTTCTGCAAAAACAAGATATTTCCAGTAGAAATAAAGTGCGATCTAATGTGGAAATTGTGAACTACCTCAAGCTGGTCATTCTCTTGGTGACTCTGATAGATGACACTGGTTTCCTTCAAAACTTTAAAATATCCTGTGGCATCCTGTGAGTTTAATTCAGTTGCAGTTTGGGAACCATGGCTCTAGTCCTCAAATTCGCATCTTCAGAAATGGGATTTCATGTATTTCCAAGCGGAACTCAGTCCTCAGTACACTGATTCACACTAACCAACCTCACAGAAGTTTGATCTATAAACCAGCTTGTTAACATTATGACATAAATTAAATTTGCCAGAGCCTACATTTCGAGATCAGAGAAGCTGAACTGGCCATTCATGGCTTAATAGTTGGAAATGTTTGAGGGGAATTTTACCATGGGCAGAGCCTAATGAACCTCACCATCCTACATCATTCATTCATCCTACTGATGACGGACACTTGGATTATTTCTAGATAATGATGCTATGAACGCTCTCTACACGTCCCTTTGTGTTCATAGGCACCGTTTCTGTAAGTCACATATCTAGGAGTGAAATTGCTGGATCATAGGCTGTATCTTCTCCTTCGGTAAACAGTGCCCAAATGTTTTCCAAAGTGGTCATACCAGTTTACATCCCGCCAGTTACGTCTGAGGGTTCTCGTGGCTTCACATCCTTACCAACACAAACCACAGCTTTCGTAAACTCTCTAATTTTTATGAAGAAGCTATAGAAGATTGCTATTTTTGTGCATTTCATCTTTGGCAGCCATAGATGCTGAGAGTACTTTTAAATATTTATAATAAGTATATTTAAACATATAGAAATGAAGTCATGATTTCAGTATTTGAGACTTAGCTATATTCCCATAGATTAAGTCCCACCTCTGAATGTGCCTTGGCCCACTCACCTGCTTGATCGTGTACCCGCTACCTCTCCTTACACGTTTAGAAATGTTGCTGCTATTCTCATAGTAGATTACCAGGACTAACCAGCTGCCTTCCTTCCACATAGTTATCACTTTCTCTTTTACTCTAGAAAACTACCTTTGTAAAGCTAGGGCTTACAGATGCCTCGAGTCTGTTGCAGAGATTGGGTTACAACCCCTCCACACGCAGGTCTGTGAGGTAGGTAATAGAAAAAAAAGGTTCTGGGAGCTGTGGGTATAAAAAAATGAATGGGTTTTATTCAGATCTAGGAGCAATCGTCACCTCCCTTCTAGCTGTGAGCCTTTGTCATCACATTTTGCCCACAGTAGGAGTTGGCAAACCCATCAGTGCAACTAGATGCTTCAGAGGCATGGGACTTAGCTCCTCAGGGCTCAGTTTCCGTATAAGGAATGATCTATCTCCAACCAGCCCATGAGGCCTCAAATCACACCGGCATCCCAACAAATTTCAGATGAAATTCAGTGAAAAATGAAGGCTCAGGGAAGAAGGAAAAAAGAGGACATATCTTATCATGCTCTTGATGGGGTGGAGAGAGAAGAAGGCTCTGCTGTTGCCAGGCAACCCCCCTTTCCAGCTTCCAGTAGGGACCCTGACTGTGGGGATAACTTCCTTTGTCCTTGCATGTGCCTCCCTGGCTGCCTAGACTCTGGCAGCTGACGCCACTCCATGTGTGAGAACAGAATCTCTATTCTGATTTGTTTTACCCTAGAAACAGTCCATTTCTGAGCTTCTTTCTTTTGCAGGAACCCAAAGCCTTTCTCTGTATGGCATGGATGTTATATAATCTATATGCAGGCAGTATGTATGAACACATCACACATGCAGATTGAGCAAGTTCCTTGGAAGTTCTCTGTTCCTTCCCTGCCAGCTGACACCCAGCCAGGCCATTTTATTCATCACTGTACAAAACCAGGGTTTGGCTCCTCTCTTCCTAAGAATCACAGAATACAAAGGCTGGGAAAAGCTGGGGGATCCCTCACTTCCCCTTTGACAACCCTGGCCCTTTCCTGGGGTTTAAATTAAGCATTTGGCCCGGCTTAGAACGACCAGAGAGAACTTTAGAAAATCCATCCCCAAACTAGCAGAATTGACAACTGTCACCATCACCATCCCCTAAGAAAAGAAAACAGCAAACCAGAGAAATCCTCTGTTCTCTTCAGAATCAATGAAGATGAGGATCTGACTCACCTGCCAGAGCCTAAGCTTTGCTCCTGCCTGGGCATAATGGGCTGCAGCTGGCCCACTTAGGGACGGACTTTTCTTTTTTGTTTTTTTGGCAGCTGGCCAGGATGTGGCTCCAAACCCTCGATCTCGGTGTTATCAGCACCATGCTCTAGGCAACTGAAGGGACAGACTTTTCACAAGGCTCAGAAACCAGAGGTGCAGTTAAAAGGATAAGTGCTCACTTTTTTTTTAATGGTTCAGATCTGGCAAGAGAAAGCAATGATAACTTAAAACCAGGGTAAAAAAGACAAAATTTAGAAGTCGCTGGGTCACACTCGTAGGTACACAAACTGGAGGGACTGATGCAAGAGTTCCCTCCTCATCAACAGCATCAGGTCTCCCTTCCAATCTCACAGACTTAGTCTGTCCTGAGTTGGCTGTTTTCTTACAGGGCCTCCTTCCCTTTATTTGTTTCCATCTTGGCAAGAAATGTCCAGTGGTCAGCAGAAATGCTTCCTTCCTCAGTAAAGTTCAGCCCTTCTCCCTGCCCCAAAAGGTCAAAGCTTTGAGGAAATGAAGAACATCCCTTTCAATAAAATAATCCTGAGATGATCTGACCTGACACACAAAAGCACAATGAACTCCCTTTTCCATAATACGTGAAGCTGCCAGGAATATTGAATCCCACTTGGCGCCTTCAGTATTCTGCATGGCAGGAATGCACTGGCTAAGTACATATCCGGACCCCTCAGTGTACACAAGCACACGTATNTGTCCAGTGGTCAGCAGAAATGCTTCCTTCCTCAGTAAAGTTCAGCCCTTCTCCCTGCCCCCAAAGCTCAAAGCTTTGAGGAAATGAAGAACATCCCTTTCAATAAAATAATCCTGAGATGATCTGACCTGACACACAAAAGCACAATGACCTCCCTTTTCCATAATACGTGAAGCTGCCAGGAATATTGAATCCCACTTGGCTCCTTCAGTATTCTGCTTGGCAGGAATGCACTGGCTAAGTACATATCCGGACCCCTCAGTGTACACAAGCACACGTATGCTATGATCTCAATTCTTCCATGTCATAGAAAACATCTTATAATATAATTTAATCCAGATGTTTGCTATCCTGATGTTGTCACTTTCCAACCTTACTTCTGGTAGTCACCCTTTCCTTTAATATCCAAGCAAAATGACTCTTGGAATGGGAAAGGCCAGGTCCATGCAGCCTAGCAGAAATATAGGTGCTTCTTATTACTCAACAAAATGAACATTTTTTGAGCATCTAATATATTTTCTAAAAACTCATTGTTAGGTGCCTATAAAGTACATAGAGATGAAAAAGCAATGATCTGATCCTCAAGAGCCTTTACAATCCAGTGGGTTTTCTTTCACCCTCTTACCAAATCTCAGAACAGCGGGTGGGAGTTGATTTTCTAGAGGCTGGGAGTGTAAGACCCTGCAAGGCAAACTGACCACAGACAGTCAGGGTGACTCTTGGACTGGAAGCCAAAACCTGATTCTCTAAAACATGAGGATGGCGGCTATAGTAGGAATAATTATACAAATGCATAGATCCTTATCTGCTGTTTCTGCAGGCATTCAGGACCATGTCACCTCCCTTCTAGCTGTGAGCCTTTGTCATCACATTTTGCCCACAGTAGGAGTTGGCAAACCCATCAGTGCAACTAGATGCTTCAGAGGCATGGGACTTAGCTCCTCAGGGCTCAGTTTCCGTATAAGGAATGATCTATCTCCAACCAGCCCACGAGGCCTCAAATCACACCGGCATCCCAACAAATTTCAGATGAAATTCAGTGAAAAATGAAGGCTCAGGGAAGAAGGAAAAAAGAGGACATATCTTATCATGCTCTTGATGGGGTGGAGAGAGAAGAAGGCTCTGCTGTTGCCAGGCAACCCCCCTTTCCAGCTTCCAGTAGGGACCCTGACTGTGGGGATAACTTCCTTTGTCCTTGCATGTGCCTCCCTGGCTGCCTAGACTCTGGCGGCTGACGCCACTCCATGTGTGAGAACAGAATCTCTATTCTGATTTGTTTTACCCTAGAAACAGTCCATTTCTGAGCTTCTTTCTTTTGCAGGAACCCAAAGCCTTTCTCTGTATGGCATGGATGTTATATAATCTATATGCAGGCAGTATGTATGAACACATCACACATGCAGATTGAGCAAGTTCCTTGGAAGTTCTCTGTTCCTTCCCTGCCAGCTGACACCCAGCCAGGCCATTTTATTCATCACTGTACAAAACCAGGGTTTGGCTCCTCTCTTCCTAAGAATCACAGAATACAAAGGCTGGGAAAAGCTGGGGGATCCCTCACTTCCCCTTTGACAACCCTGGCCCTTTCCTGGGGTTTAAATTAAGCATTTGGCCCCAGCTATTTAGGAGTACTTGTGGTTTTATTCTTTGGGGAGCACTGAAAGACCATCTGAAGAACAGCTGGAAGCGTATGGGGGGGGCAGTCTTGGCCTCTGGGGAGAATGTCCATCAGGACCCAAGGGTTCCATGTGGCAGGAATGCGTGCGGCATGACATGAACTCTTTCATATCCTAGAAAACTTATGATGTAATCCAAGTGTCTGCTATTGGGATGTCAGTTCCCAAATTTTTCTTCTGGGGTCACCCTTTCCTTTGACATCCAAGCTCAACAGCTTGGAGCCCAACCCACATTCTTTATGAAGCCCATTGTCCCGTGTCTCTGGGAATCTCAGAGAGATTAGATTTCTCTTGGTGTGCCTGTCTCTCTCTCCCTCTCATCTTCCTTTTCCACTGAACTCATAATGCTGATGAACTCTCCATCCTCACGCCTCATCACTCCGCCCTATGTTGTCCCTCTTCCTTTGTTCCTAAAGCACCACCCAACACAAGATTAGTGTGTATAGAAGGCATCGTGGTGAAGCTCGGGAGAACAGAGGGAGAATTATAGCACAGTTCAGACAATAGCAAAACTGAACATGTGTGTGATAGGAAAAACCAAACTGCCTGTCTCCTCCTACTGTGCTTCAGCACTCACCACAGAACATGTCTGTGATCAGATGTGTGGGTTTTTTTCTCTACACTGACCAATTCTCCAACACCAATGGGGTGTCCTATAATTCAATTCAATTCTGAACAATCTACTTGGAGTTGAAGTCAGATTTCACAGATTGAGGGCTCAGTCCACAAGATTGTCCCCAACTCTGGATGCCAATTGAAAGTCTAGTCCTCCACTACTTCTGACTAACAGGCTGTAAACTAGAGGTTCCCACCATCCCCTCTTGGTGTTTGATCATTTGCTAGATGGCTCACAGAAGTCAGGAAAGTGCTTTACTCACTATTACCCACTTATTATAAAAGGATACAACTCAGGAACAGCCACATGGAAGAGATGCATAGGGCAAGACGTGGGGGAAAGTGTGCAGAGCTTCCATATCCTCTCAGGGGCATGTCACCCTCCATGTGTTCAGCAACCTGCAAGCTCTCTGAACCCTGTTCCATGAGTTTTTCTGGAGGATTTATTACCTAGGCATGATTAATTGAATCATTGGCTATTGGTCAATTAAAACACCTCCATCCAGGAGGCCCCAGCCCACCAGTTTTCTCATTAGCATACAAAAAGACACTTACCGCTAGATTCCAAGGGTTTTAGGAGCTGAGTGCCAAGAAACAGGGACTGAATATATAGTTCTTGTTATAAATCACAATATCACAGCATGAGATGATGCCACAGTCCTGGATTTCCCCAGCTACCCCCACCATAGAGATTTTCTCATGGGCATCCTTCCTTTTAGGGCTCCTGCCTGCTGATATTTACAGGGATCCTGTGACCTTTTACTTACCTTCAAATTCCTACCCATTACTTCTTTTTCAAGCTATGAACCCCTAACCCAGAAACCCTGCTACTTGTAATGCAGAGTTCATTCTTTGTCTAAGCCTCTTGCACCCAGGCAAGTAAAATATTACTTTCTGAATTGAAAATAATCTGACCAATTCTTTACCCAATCTAAATATGAGATATATTTT
>NW_007732902.1:80385-81967 GCF_000696425.1 Galeopterus variegatus | reverse complement strand
TATCCCTCCCCTAGAATAGAGATTTGTAGCAACCATTGTTTTTGTATTTGTTTCTACTAACTTGTAATTTACAACTACATAGTCATAATGCCAATTGAATAACTAGACCCTCTACAAAAATAAGTCACTTTACTTCTCTCATGAAGTAGGGGGTCCCCTCATCTGAAAAATGATGGCACCTGGACCAGATCATCTCAGATTTCTTCTAGCTGATAAACCAGAAATCTGCTCTGATTGAAGACAGCTAAATTCCTAACACCTTGGGAGGTCTGGGATGAGCAAACAGCCCCATCCTCACATCCTGAAAATTGTTTACCATAAGACCATTTTAACTTACAAGCTAGAAATGCTGTTGCCAAAGGAAATGATCAATTAACTCAGGAATGCTAAAATTAACTCTTGCTTATCAATAGGATGTAACCAAGAACCAATCATGAGCCTATATGATACTAAGTAACCAATGAAAAACTGGATATACTGATTAAGGGGCTGTCCCTTCTCTTCCATTTTTGTCCTCCCTTTCTCTGTGATTATAAAAAATATTGAAACCTGGCTTGCAATTTGGAACACATGGTTTAAGGCCTCTTGAATCTATGTCTTCCCAGGCTGTATCACACGTATTTGGCTTAAATAGATGCTCTGATATTTTAGCAGTGCCTCACGTTCTTTTTTCAGGTCAACATAGAACTCCATGGTTCTATAAATGCATCTGTATCTCCCCTTCCTGCAGACTTGAAGGCTAAGGCAGAAGGTGGAAGTGGATGAGCAGGAAGGGAACCCAGTGGTTTCTGATATACCCATTAGTAGTAATGTGCTGGAGTGACTCTAAAAGAATCAACTGGAGAGTTTGTAAATTAAAAAAAATACAGATTCCCAAGTCCCCCCACTGGAGATTCTAATTTAGAAAATCAGACAAGAAATACAGTATCTATATTTTTAAATAATAAAATAAACACCTCCACAGGAAATTTTGATGAGGAACAAAGTTTAGAAACCACTGGATTTTTATGACAATCAACAACAATAACCAAAATGCAGGTTAAAACAATCAATTTGAATTCCAAAGAGGATAAATTATATTAATTTATATTAATCTATTGCAATAGAGTCAGTTGATGTCTTGGGCACAGGACAGTACAAGATTACATTAAAAAAACAAAAAAACAGAGGCTTCCCAAAGGGTATGTTCATTAAATATTCATTCACATGTAATAGTGTTAGCAAGCCCAAAAGACAGAGCTGCAGTACTTCCAAATACATAGCTGAGAATAGTAATCAGAAGTCAGCATGGTCTCTCCGAAAGAAGCTAGTAGCCTAACATAGCTCTTTAGCTGGTGTCCCCAAACTAAGGCATTTTGTGGTAATCAAAGGCATATTTGGAAGTAAAGTATTCTTTCTGGATTAAAAATAATCCAATTAATACTTATACATTCTAAAAAACAAAAAAAAGTGATACATATTTTATTCCAACTTATATTATTATCAGAAAAATCACATCAATGACACTATAAAGTGTGAAGTATGTACAAAGCATAATTTATAAAATATGAAGTCACTTGCAAGTCTTTTAACTTTATTGAGA
>NW_007732902.1:75253-79494 GCF_000696425.1 Galeopterus variegatus | reverse complement strand
GTATTCTTTCTGGATTAAAAATAATCCAATTAATACTTATACATTCTAAAAAACAAAAAAAAAGTGATACATATTTTATTCCAACTTATATTATTATCAGAAAAATCACATCAATGACACTATAAAGTGTGAAGTATGTACAAAGCATAATTTATAAAATATGAAGTCACTTGCAAGTCTTTTAACTTTATTGAGACAGAGCAAATATTCATAGTTTCTTTAGATATCAGTTATCGTGAAAATGATAGAAATTCCCTCATTAATGTTGAAAAGAGATTATTCAAAAACAAGGAAATAAAAACTGCTTTTGAAAAGACAAGTGATACTTATAGCTTCTGTATTAGTTGTCATTGCTCTATAATAAATTATGCCAAAATTTGGTGACTTATAACAATAAACATTTGTAATCTAACCATTTCTGTAAATCACAAATCTGGGAGTGGCATAGCTAAGTGGTCTGACTCAGGGTCTCTCAGGAGGTTGCAGTCAAAATGTCAGCCAGGGCTGCAATCATCTGAAGGTTTAACTGGGGCCGAAGGATGTACTTTCAAGTTGACTCACTCACATGCTTGCAAGTTAGTGCTGGCTGTTGGCAGAAGGTCTTGACGTCTTGCTACATGAACCTCTCCATGGTACTGCTTGAATGTCCTCACAACACGGTCACTGGCTTCTTCCAAAGCGAGTGATCCAAAAGAGATCAAGACAGAAGCAGCAAGGTCTTTTATCACCCAGCATTGGAAGTCACAAGGTCATTTCCACAATAACCTGTTGCACAGTTCAGTCTTTTTTGGTGTGGGAGAGGCCTCACAGGACATGAATATCAGAAAGCAAGAATCACTGGGGCTATGTTGGAGATAGGCCACTACCCTGCTACAAACTCACATCAGATCTCAATAAATATTATATTTCATTATTGAACCTAAAATACCCATTAACTGTAATACATCTTTATGCCATGTAACAATAGGGAAAAAAAATGGCCAATTTTGGGAGACTCTCCAAATAAAGCTGGGCAATCATATGCTATACTTTTAGTGTAGGAGTAAGTGAGAAATAAATCGATGCCACAAAAAGGAGCAGCAGAAGACTTGCAAGTCTCACTGGCGCGGGATGAAGGTGGGGAAAGATATTCCTTGGAGAATTTGAACTCAAGCAAGTAAGATCACCAACCATAGAAAACTTTAAATTGAACTACCTGCAAAACTCCTCTTGAGAAATGATTTCAATCCAAGCTGAATACAATTGTAAGACACAGTCCAATTTTAGATGATGTTCAAATGTGAGAAAATGTGCATCTTAAAATTTTTAAAAAGTTATATCAGTGAAGACTTAGGGAAAATATACAGAAATAGTTTAAAGTCAGCATTCCTTGGGACAAGATAATGGAAATGGATTATGAAAAAATTACAGATTTGTCTAGTCATATGACATTCAGGCAAAGTCAAGGCAGTGATCTACCTTGCAGAGTTACAGGAAATAACTATCAAGTGTATGGAACACCTTCCATGGTGTTTATGATATTTGCTCAACGATAGCTACTATTATGATTACTATTTATCAGTTTCTAAGACTACACTCCTTTGTAGAGATTTTTCTTTTTAAAAAGACTCAACCAATAGGAAACACAATACCCAGGGAAGACTACCTTCCTCCTGCTGCTCATTCAGTTATAGCTGTGAATATTGATGGAGTCCTGAGTCTTAATTGAACATGAGTCCTGGACTCAAGTGTTCTTCCAGCTGCACTGGCTGGGCAGCCCCATCTCCTTCCCAAAGAGCTATAAAGAGAACAGAACTGGTCCTCAGGCAGGAATGCCTTCTTCAAACCATCCCCAAGAGGAGTCCCACTGTACCATCCTGGAGAAGTCAGGCAACCCTCACTGATGGGAGGTTTGGAAATAATCGTTCTTCATTCTGCAAACATTTACTAAGTATCTGCTAAATTCCAGACTCTGGATTGGGTTGCAGGGACACAGAACATGGCCAGTGCCCTTGTGGGGCTGATTGTCCAGTGGAGGAAAGAGCAGGAAGAATGAATCATGACAGCCAAGTGAAAGATCCCACGACAGAGGTTGGTGGAGGTTGTGGCGGCACCCGGGAGGACACATTGACTCTGCCTGGGAAGATTAGAGAAGTCTCCAAAGAGGAGATGATGCTTGGATCAGCCCTGAAGGATGCACAGTATTTTGCCAGGTGGATAATATTGAGGTCTTAACGGCTCAATACATTATATCCACTTACTTCTGTTCCCAAGTGTGAAATCAACTGAAAGATAAGACCCAAAAGACAACAAATGGGGGTCAAAATGTCAGTGTTATTGCTGAGAAAGCCCACTGGAGAACATGGTCAAAAGGACATGCCAAAGAAAGGAGGAACTTCACCGTGGGGAAACCTACCAAACACGACCTCCACCAGGTGATCTAGGCCAATTTCAACAGTCATAACTTGTGTTGATAGCAAGTACCCTTGGATATAATATGATGAGAATGCCACTTGACCTCCATGGTCGTCCTCCCAAAACTCATAACTCCAGTATAATCATGAGAAAAATATCAGGCAAATCCCAGCTGAAGGACTTTCTACAAAATACCCGGCTAGTACTTCTCAAAACTGTCAAAGTCATCAAAAACGAGCAAAGCCCGAGGAACTGCCACAACCAAGAAGAGCCTAAGGAGACGATGACCGTATGTGATGTATCCTGATGGCATCCTAAACAGAAAATAAGACATTAGGTAAAATCTAAGCAAATCTAAATAGACTACAAGCTTTAGTTAATAATAACGTATCAGTATTGGTTTATTAATTGTAACAAATGTATCATACTAATGTAAGATGTAATAGGGGAAAATGGGATATATGTCAATAACAGGGAAAACTCTCTGTACTATCTTTACAATATTCTATAAATTTAAAACTGTTCCTAAAAAAAAGTCTATTAAAAAGAAAAAATAGGGGGATGCCAACATGCCACAGCCCTCCACCTAATCATAGACCATGAGGCAGCTACTTGGGAAGTACAGGGCAGATGCCCTGATCCAGCACTGCTGCCCAAGACAGCCAGGAGAAACCGAATCCCAAAACTTGAAGGCCACTGGCTGTGACCCCCAATCAGGTCACGTGGGAAGCCTCCCTGGAGGGTCAGAGAAAGGTTGCAAGAGGCCAGTTACATTTCCAGAGAGGCTTTCTGAACCCAAAGCTCGGGTTTGCCACTTTCTCTCTCTCTGACCTTGGTAGGTTGCTTAACTTCTCTGAGTCTCAGTTTTGTGATCTGTAAGATGGAGACGGTTATAATATCTACATTAGTGGGCTGCAAGAAGATTAAATTAGATACTATGTGGAAAGTAGCTGGAACAGTCTCTGGTACACAGTAAATGCTCAGTGTTATTACTGTTCTCATAGAAACATAAAGCCAGGGAAAGAGGTGCCCCTCCCCTCCCCCCAGCAGTCAGCTCAGGAGAGGTCACAGGAGTCCTGGAAGCTGCCCCTGCAAGGGCAGGGAGGAGGGAGGGAACAGGCCATCTGGGAACCTTTGGTCACTGCTGTGGCTGAGCACAGGGCACACGTGGGGAAACAAGAGGTGGACACAGGCATGAAAGCCAATGAACGCCAGGGCTCGGAACTTTTCTAGGGAGAGATGGGAACGTTTGAAGACCTGGTGGGCAGACTTTTCCTGGAAAGGGCCATTTGGTAAATATTTCAGGCTTAGTGGGCCAAGGGGAAAAATCAAGAATATTATGTTGTAAGTAGTTATATGTAAGAGAGAAACTTTTCCATTAACAAAAGTGGGTTCCTTGAAAAGAGCTGAGATAGGTATCCGTGTATACCAAAGAGGTATTTGAAAGCAACTATGAGGAGAGTCTAATGCAGTCGTATGGCTTAATCCCAGCCCATCTCAAAGCCAATGCCTCAGACTCACTCACTTCTACTCTCTTACTCTCTGTAGATGAAAGTTTCTGGAATAGCTGGTAATAAAAAAAAATAAAATAAATGTCCTACCACAGCAGTAGGTGTAGCACTCCAAACACCTTGGAGCTATAACTGCGTCAGAGCGGTGTCCAGTGCACTGAGCAGCAGAGGGCCGTGACCAGAGCGCCCCGCGGGCTCCTGGCACCTACTGTGCCCTGCAGCAGAAGGCAAGCCATGCACAACACGTGAACAAACAAGTGATTTGTGCTCCACTACAACTTCATTTAAGGACACTGAAATGTGAATTATATATCATTTTTACATATTATGAAATAT
>NW_007732902.1:53283-74620 GCF_000696425.1 Galeopterus variegatus | reverse complement strand
CAACTTCATTTAAGGACACTGAAATGTGAATTATATATCATTTTTACATATTATGAAATATTCTTGTCCTGATTTTTTCCCCGACCATTTAAAAAAGGAAAAACTATTCTTAGCTTTGGGACCCTACAAAACCAGACAGGGGGCTGGATTGGGCTCACAGGCCACAGTTTGCTCACTCCAGTGTTAAAGGACAGTTCTAAAAAACAATCCGATCAAGTCACTAGCAAATTGCATACCTAAAGCATCTTCTCTTCATTTTCTGGGACTAAATGGTGACATGCTCTGCATATGGTAGTAAGGGCTAAAGGGCTGAGTGAAGCCAGTTGGTTTCCTCTGATTGCTCCATTTTCCTGGTGCAGTTTGCAGCATCTCAGCTCCTCCCTGTACTAGCGGCTGCTGTCTCAGGCAGCAATGGGGTGAAACTCAGAAAAATTCTTAATCAGTCCAAACTGAGGCAATTCTGGGCTCCTGCCACCATTAAGAGAGCTTCTTTTAGCCTCATGACTGCTGCCAGAACTTGATGAGCTCAATTCAGTGGTTATAATTCACTTCTATAGCACCTCCCGGCTATGTAAGCCATCGCACTAAAGGAAGCTGTCAGCTCCCAGCCCCACGGAAAAGGGCTCAGAGTGAGCTCGAGGAAAGTGACATGTGAACAACTAAGGATGTAATATAACATAGTAATGCCTGCCCACGATTAACATAGTCTTCGATTTTGTACTCAAGTCAGTTTGTGTGTTGAAACAAGAGTTTTGAAATTAGTCATAATAACCATGGACACTGCCATTCACAAGTTGGTGCAGAAAGAGAAATAGGTCCTAGATGAAAAGAGGAAAGTAAAGAAAAGGAGAAAGGAAACTAGAGCGCACACCCCTTAATCAGTACTGAGTCTCAGAAATGACCTGGAGGGTCTGCTCATTTTACAGAGAAGGAGTTGAGACCAGAGAGGCCAGTGGTAGTCCAAGGTCCACAGCAAGGCAGTGGTAGAACCCAGGCTGGACCCTCAGCGTCCCCCAGGCTGGAAGTTACACAGTGGAGATAACTTCTCTTACCAAACTGGCTGAAACCACAGGGTTTATTTCCACCTACATGGAGTCTCCTGTCCTTCCTCTTAAGGAGGTGGGCATTAGGGTGGGTGCCCAGGACAGTCTAGCATATATTTTTCTTCCAGCCAACAGTACCCTTTTCACTCTCACAGTTTCTGGCTTGAACAATCACATGGTCCTCCAGTATCTGGCCTGTTAGAGGAGGTGAAGGAGTTAAGGTGCTAGGCATGACTGTAGTGTCTGCCAGGGCTCAGGGACAAAGAGGTAAAGTGTTCCAGGACTACTTTAAGACTGTGCGTCCACATTGGATGGCTGGAAACATGTTAATAACTTTTCTCAGCTGTTGCCATAGGTCAAGTTCAAAGGGTCTTTTGTCCTGTCAACTCTGCAGGGGTTTTCTTCATGCACACAAGGCTCAGTGCTGGTTTCTAGCCCAATCAGCTTCGTAGCAATAGCGGCGAGTGTAGAGCCCCCTTTCAGCACACATGTACCCACCCCTTGGAGCGACACCAATGCTTGAGAAAACCCTTTCCCCCTTGGTCAAAATGGCTTTGACATTGGCTGTCCTTTGAGAAACAGAAAGGTTAGAAGTGTTTACTTAGTCCTGAGAACAAAGACCAAGTCTTGGCAGAAGACTTCCTCTGCAGCATTCTAACATTCAGTTAATAAAAGAAGGAAGGAGGGACAGGGACATCATTTTGAGCAGGTTTCCCAGAGGTGGCCTGTAGACCACCTGGGGTGGGGGCAGGGGTAACACACACATCCCTGATTACCACCTGAGATCGGGTGTTGGGAGAGGCTGCAGCTATACAGAGATCCCCAGGTGATTCCAATACACACTGCACATCTGGGAGACTGATTTAGAAACGTTTTTCAATACGTGTTCTCTGCTCATTCTTCCCTCTTTGTGCCTCTTCTGTCACCTTGTTGTGGTTGCTGTATGTAGGGAAAGTGAAGGAAAATGGTCAGGGCCCCTCAGATGGTCAGAATCTTGCTGAGCATTTGATGTAAATATGCACGTGTGTCCAGGTGTTCCTTGGTTATTGTCTAATGTAATTGCGCATGTGCACCCAGGTGTCCTGGGTTATGGACTTAAGTATAAAGGATGAGTGGCTCTGATCCACGGGGCACCCTGCCTCCGGGGGGCCATGGGGAGCTCACTACTGCTGCTGGAAGCTGTTGCTGCCAGTGTCCCCAGGATGCCCTGAGAGGCCACTGCCACTGCCACTGCTGAGGACTGAGTTGGTGTCAACTGCCAATGGTTCCTGGGATCTTTCCCAATTACCTCGAGTGTGGACCTGCGTGTGAGGGGTCTGTGACCCAGTCTGTACAATGGGTTTGAAGGGTCTGAGCCCTAGGCCTGACAATACAAGTGGAAACTTAGTATAACTAAAATAATGAAACATTTTGGCTTTAGTTATGAATTGCCTAACCCTACAATTAGCATAGCTATGGCCCTAACGCAACAATTGGCATAGTCACTTAGTAATATAATTGCTTTAACAATACACTGTGTCAGTCCATTTCTATGGCTTCTAACAGAAATACCTGAAACTGGATAATTTATAAAGAAATTATATTTACTACTTACAGTTTCAGAGGCTGGGAAGTCCAAAGTCCAAGGGACACATCTGAGAAACTTGTTGGTGGTTAGTGACCATTCATAGCAAAGCAGAGTGTCACATGGTAGATGGCAGAAGCAGAGAGAGACTACCCTCTGCACACACTCTCCTTTTAAAGCCTACAGAAGCACACCCATGACCACCATTAAACCATCAACTTATTAATCCATTTACTAGGGCATGGTCCTCACAATCCAATCACCTCTTCAAGGCCCCACCTTTCAATTACCATAATAGGATTTCCCACCCTCTTAACACTGTCACAGTAGAGGTTAAGTTTCTAATACAGGGACTTTGGGGGACACAATTCAATCCACAGCAGTTGCTTAATGGGGCCTCTTTCCTACAGCTGAAGGTGAGATCCCAGATTTTGATTAATGAAAGAATCAGTCAATCCATCAAAGAGGGCAAAAGGGAGCAAGGAAGGGAGGAGCCAGGCCCATGGTTGTCAATCCCTAAAGAATTTCCCGTGCTCTGGCTGAGGGTCCTGTCCATCTCAGGTAATGCAGAGCACCTGGCTTCCCGTAACTCGGAACTGCCCCCGTGCTGTGCTGCTGGGTTGCAGGCCTGATCCCTCAGTGGCCTCGCCTTCAGCTTCCAGACTTATCCGAAGGTATGCTGGAGTAAATGGATATCTTTTTCTATGCACGCCATCATGCGAGAAGAGAAATAAGGTTGGGAAACACTGAAATTATTCCGACACAAACACATTTGCTGGCCTTCTCCAGCTGGTTGATTTTGTGGGAAAGTGCTTTCAATTCACTTGCTATCGAGTGGGACAAGGAAGAAGTACTTTTTTAAATACCTGAAACTGGATAATTTATAAAGAAATTATATTTACTACTTACAGTTTCAGAGGCTGGGAAGTCCAAAGTCCAAGGGACACATCTGAGAAACTTGTTGGTGGTTAGTGACCATTCATAGCAAAGCAGAGTGTCACATGGTAGATGGCAGAAGCAGAGAGAGACTACCCTCTGCACACACTCTCCTTTTAAAGCCTACAGAAGCACACCCATGACCACCATTAAACCATCAACTTATTAATCCATTTACTAGGGAATGGGCTTTTTCTATGCACGCCATCATGCGAGAAGAGAAATAAGGTTGGGAAACACTGAAATTATTCTGACACAAACACATTTGCTAGCCTTCTCCAGCTGGTTGATTTTGTGGGAAAGTGCTTTCAATTCACTTGCTATCGAGTGGGACAAGGAAGAAGTATTTTTTTTAATCAAAATCAAACAATCAGTACAGGACTGATTGATGCCCACCTCAGGAACGAGAGGGCTGCTGTGTGGCTGCTCGGTAGTGTCCCTTCAGAAGGGCCTTGTGTCCCAGGCGGGGGGCTGAAGCTCATAGTGCTAATCTGCTCCTCAAACCTCCAGGCTTAGGCCTCTCTCTACTCCCTGGTTTTCTTTCTTTCTGAGTTAACATCTCCTTGGCACTGGCAGTCTTTCCTGGATGCTTCTGGCTTGTCAGCAGTAGAAAAGAAAAGTGCAGGGAGACTCAGGGGGGATGGAGGAGCATGGATGGTCCTGAGACGGTGGTTCCCCAGCCTGGCGTGGTCCCTTCGGGCCTCCCTGATGGAAAGGCCCAAGGAGGCGATCCACCATGGATCTTTCTCATCCCTGGCAAATGGACAGCTTGAGGACAGAAAATGGAAGGGGTTTTTCCCCTGAGAGAATCACTTTAAGACCTATTTGCCCTTGGAAGCTACCAAGTGTGGCTATGGGAGACATGCGAAACTAATTTAACCTCAAGCCCGAACTCAGACCTCAGGGATTGTGCGGGTGGGTCGCTGAGCTGAGGGTTGGGCCAGGTGGTCTTCTGCTGTCCCACACGACCTGCCGGGAGCCCAGTGGAGACTATTTACCAGCAGCCGTGCCTCCAACACTCCTTTTTCGAGAGTGAGAGCAGCAGCAGGTGAAACAGACAGGCCTGGCCGGTGGCTTTCCCTGGTAAGGGAGGGAAGCCACACGCGGACTTTGTGCTTGAGCAGCAAAGTCAGAGCATATGTCCAGGGAGCCACAGACAGGCTGGCCGCTTAGCTCAGCCTTTGTCCGCTCGCTTTTCCAGGAACAGAAAGTCTCTGTTACTTCAGGGCACTCCCTCCCTCTCCCCCAGACACCAGCCAGCCCCTTGATGATTTTACCAAGTGGTCTCTTTGCTGCTTGAAGATGGCTGCAGGCCTTTCCACGTGTCTTCCAGATAGTGAGGGCCAAATGGGTGATAGACTAAGAAAACGGGCTGTCACTACACAGCTTTAAGTTGGCTATACAAAAAAAAAGAACTTCCTGACAGAGTGATAAATATTGCAGTGGAAAACGGTGACGGGTGATAGACTAAGAAAACGGGCTGTCACTACACAGCTTTAAGTTGGCTATACAAAAAAAAGAACTTCCTGACAGAGTGATAAATATTGCAGTGGAAAACAGTGATGTCACCTGGGGTTGTGTCTCTACAAGAGGATAGAGCCACATCCCCATGACGAGGGCCTTGCTGGTAGTAGATGTGTATGCATAGACTAACTTGTTCTCTTGAGTTGTTTTTAAAATCCTGTGACTTAAGGGAAAAAAGACCAAATAAAAAAAATTTTTTTAAAAAAAGGAAAAGTGCCAAAATGTAACAGTGTGTGGTACGATTTTAGATGAGTTTTCTCTTTCTTTGTACTGGATATATTCTCCAGTGTTCTGTGACAAATGTTTATCACCATTATAATCAGAAAGAAGATACACTGTCCTAACACTGGGTATACTATAGTATACATCATGCAGATGAATTAACTTAGGGGTAGATGGCTTGTTGGGGGTGGGGAAGGGCAGGCATGGTGACAACATCCCATTAATCAAGCAGTTAGAATCCAGCATCAAAAAGTCTTCATGTGGAAAGAGCCTCCCTCCCTCAGAACCCACCTGACCCTGGAGCAGGATTTTAGAAGCAGAGGCTTAGTGAGGAACCACCCAGCCACTCTGATAAAACCATAAAGCCACTCTGTGCAGGCTTCTAGAAACCTCCTTAGGAGCTTGGGAACCTCAATTTTATTGAGCACTGCCATAAACATCCAGTCTCAGATAAGGGATCAGGAAGCAAGACTGAAGAGAAAGAAAGGGAGATGAAGGGGCTACCTTGGCCAATCTGGTTCTGTGTCTCTGGCCCAGAAAAATGGTCATTGTCACCAATCCTCCTGGGGCTTGCCCAGCCTGGGTTAGCAAATCATTTCTTCAAACCATGGTTGCCCTGAGCACAGATTGGGGGTGTGGGAGAGGGTATTTGTTTGGACCTTTCTAGGTATATATATTAAATCATGGGTGCTTAAAATATGAAGCTAATGAGAATTTTCCCTCTTGCCAAATTGCAACATTGATCTTTAAGGGCACATGCTGGACAAAGGGACATTCAGGTATTTATTCAGTACAGCAGATGTGGTAGCTCTTTATCTATGTCAACCCTCTTCTGAGGGCTTTCTTATATTGCAAACTGAATATCCCAGACTCTCTTACAACTAGGGTTTCCTGTGTGATTGAGAATTGCCACCAAAGTGCATTCATACAGCCTTGAATCAGGGACTGAGTTAAGTGGAGAGGGATCCAGAGCTCACAGGTGGCTTTATCGCCTACGGGTTTGGTGGTAGCTCTTGATCCCTAGATCACAGCTGGAACAGTTGTTCATGGGACCAATATCTACAATGGCTATTTCCTGATCCTTAGAGTCTGGCTAAAGGATCCTGGAGCCCTGCAGTTGGGACAGTGGCTTGCTGACTTCCCAGATTCCTAAAGTGCCTGTTCACCACACTGCTGGAAAACAAATCTGCCTCTCCTCCTCTAGTGAGCTCTGAAACATAAAAAACTTCTCGGGGGCATACTGGGGTTTGGAAGCCATTGCAATAATTATTTAATCTTTTCAACCTCCACTTTTCCCCATACAGAGGAGTATATTTGACCAATGGAAAAGTCTTGTCGGCAGGTGACCTGAACATACTATGAATATGGATAAATACAGACTAGCACAGGGGGATCCACGGCTCTTAAATGAATCGAGATTTTTAAACGTGGAACTCAATGGGCCTTGCTTTCAAAGCAGACTACCCTCTCACGCGCCTGCGACTGCCTCGCAGGGACTCTTCCTAGACATCATTATTCATCTGGATGCTCCCAAGACAGAAATTACTCTCTTAATGGCCGGCACTCGGGGGAGGTATCATTACTCACTGATGTCACTGGACACTCATTCATCACATTCTGCAGATTGTCACTGTTCAGAGCAGGAGAGTGTTGTGGAGCTGTCCCTGTGCCAAGGACGAGGTGCCCCCCCACCACAGGCACACTGGGCCCTGCCCACACATTCCCAACATCCACATTCTGCAGATTGTCACTGTTCAGAGCAGGAGAGTGTTGTGGAGCTGTCCCTGTGCCAAGGGCGAGGTGCCCCCTCCACCACAGGCACACTGGGCCCTGCCCACACATTCCCAACATCCGCTCTATACTTCCCAGGAGTCTCACGACCACCCCTGCAGATATTCCTCCTCATTTTTTCTAATAGCAAAAGGAAACCATTGAACAACAAAACCTGAGCCCAGACAGAGTTAAAGTCACACTGCAAGGTAGATTTAGAATCCTTAAACTCTCTGATGACTCCCCACTTCCCTGAGGATGAAGTCCACACTGCTTACCCTGCGCGTGAAGCCCTGCCTGACTGTCAGCTCTTCCGCCCCGCCTCTCCCTGCAGGCCCCAACCCTGCGGCATTCACTCATTCACTGAGCCCTTGCGCAGCCAGACGCTGGCCTCAAGATGCTTCCTCTGCTAGAACGTCCTTCTCCAACCTGCAGCTCCACCACCTCCCACACCTCCTGGCTCCTTCCCACCAGACTTCGAGTCCCAGCACCTTGTTCATTCCTCCAGTCAGTGGATCGACAGGCATTCTGCAATACTTCTTGTCTGCACGCTGTGCCAGGCACGGAGATACAGTAGTGAACAAGCAAAGCCGGCCCTGCCTGCCCACAGCCTATGGCTCAGTGACTGAGACACAACCAGGCAGTGACAAGATGCTGTGATAGGTGAAGTGACAGAATAAGAACAGGGTGTGTATCAGTCAGAGTTCTCCAGGGAAAAAGAACCAATAGGGTGTGTGTGTGTGTGTGTGTGTGTGTGTGTGATTTATTATAAGGAATTGGTTTACACGATTATGGGGGTGAGCAGGTGCAGGATCTGCAGTGTGAGTCGGCAAGCTAGAGACCCAGGAAGGGCTGATGTTTCAGTTCCAGTCCAAAGGCAGGAAAAAAGCCAACCTCACAGTTTGAAGTCTGTCAGGGACTTTTCCTTTACAAAAAGGCAGGAGGGTCAGCCTTTCTCTTCCATTCAGACCTTTCACTGTTTGAATGAGGCCCACCCACATTAGGGTGGGCAACCTGCTCTCAGTCTACCAATTTAAATGTTAATCTTCTCCAAAAACACCCTCATGGGAGCATCCAGAATAATGTTTGACCAAATATCTGGGTGCCCTGTTGCCCAATCAAGTTGATACATAAAATAACCATCACAGAGTACAGTGGAGACATATAGCTATCCCAACCCTAGAAATACTTCCATGATCCCCCCTCCTCCACAAGCCTCCATTNGGGTGATAGACTAAGAAAACGGGCTGTCACTACACAGCTTTAAGTTGGCTATACAAAAAAAAAGAACTTCCTGACAGAGTGATAAATATTGCAGTGGAAAACGGTGACGTCACCTGGGGTTGTGTCTCTACAAGAGGATAGAGCCACATCCCCATGACGAGGGCCTTGCTGGTAGTAGATGTGTATGCATAGACTAACTTGTTCTCTTGAGTTGTTTTTAAAATCCTGTGACTTAAGGGAAAAAAGACCAAATAAAAAAAATTTTTTTAAAAAAAGGAAAAGTGCCAAAATGTAACAGTGTGTGGTACGATTTTAGATGAGTTTTCTCTTTCTTTGTACTGGATATATTCTCCAGTGTTCTGTGACAAATGTTTATCACCATTATAATCAGAAAGAAGATACACTGTCCTAACACTGGGTATACTATAGTATACATCATGCAGATGAATTAACTTAGGGGTAGATGGCTTGTTGGGGGTGGGGAAGGGCAGGCATGGTGACAACATCCCATTAATCAAGCAGTTAGAATCCAGCATCAAAAAGTCTTCATGTGGAAAGAGCCTCCCTCCCTCAGAACCCACCTGACCCTGGAGCAGGATTTTAGAAGCAGAGGCTTAGTGAGGAACCACCCAGCCACTCTGATAAAACCATAAAGCCACTCTGTGCAGGCTTCTAGAAACCTCCTTAGGAGCTTGGGAACCTCAATTTTATTGAGCACTGCCATAAACATCCAGTCTCAGATAAGGGATCAGGAAGCAAGACTGAAGAGAAAGAAAGGGAGATGAAGGGGCTACCTTGGCCAATCTGGTTCTGTGTCTCTGGCCCAGAAAAATGGTCATTGTCACCAATCCTCCTGGGGCTTGCCCAGCCTGGGTTAGCAAATCATTTCTTCAAACCATGGTTGCCCTGAGCACAGATTGGGGGTGTGGGAGAGGGTATTTGTTTGGACCTTTCTAGGTATATATATTAAATCATGGGTGCTTAAAATATGAAGCTAATGAGAATTTTCCCTCTTGCCAAATTGCAACATTGATCTTTAAGGGCACATGCTGGACAAAGGGACATTCAGGTATTTATTCAGTACAGCAGATGTGGTAGCTCTTTATCTATGTCAACCCTCTTCTGAGGGCTTTCTTATATTGCAAACTGAATATCCCAGACTCTCTTACAACTAGGGTTTCCTGTGTGATTGAGAATTGCCACCAAAGTGCATTCATACAGCCTTGAATCAGGGACTGAGTTAAGTGGAGAGGGATCCAGAGCTCACAGGTGGCTTTATCGCCTACGGGTTTGGTGGTAGCTTTTGATCCCTAGATCACAGCTGGGACAGTTGTTCATGGGACCAATATCTACAATGGCTATTTCCTGATCCTTAGAGTCTGGCTAAAGGATCCTGGAGCCCTGCAGTTGGGACAGTGGCTTGCTGACTTCCCAGATTCCTAAAGTGCCTGTTCACCACACTGCTGGAAAACAAATCTGCCTCTCCTCCTCTAGTGAGCTCTGAAACATAAAAAACTTCTCGGGGGCATACTGGGGTTTGGAAGCCATTGCAATAATTATTTAATCTTTTCAACCTCCACTTTTCCCCATACAGAGGAGTATATTTGACCAATGGAAAAGTCTTGTCGGCAGGTGACCTGAACATACTATGAATATGGATAAATACAGACTAGCACAGGGGGATCCACGGCTCTTAAATGAATCGAGATTTTTAA
This sequence comes from Galeopterus variegatus, assembly GCF_000696425.1. Lineage (NCBI taxonomy): Eukaryota > Metazoa > Chordata > Mammalia > Dermoptera > Cynocephalidae > Galeopterus > Galeopterus variegatus. The sequence continues at coordinate 64,622 of NW_007732902.1, read as the reverse complement.
ACGTGGAACTCAATGGGCCTTGCTTTCAAAGCAGACTACCCTCTCACGCGCCTGCGACTGCCTCGCAGGGACTCTTCCTAGACATCATTATTCATCTGGATGCTCCCAAGACAGAAATTACTCTCTTAATGGCCGGCACTCGGGGGAGGTATCATTACTCACTGATGTCACTGGACACTCATTCATCACATTCTGCAGATTGTCACTGTTCAGAGCAGGAGAGTGTTGTGGAGCTGTCCCTGTGCCAAGGACGAGGTGCCCCCCCACCACAGGCACACTGGGCCCTGCCCACACATTCCCAACATCCACTCTATACTTCCCAGGAGTCTCACGACCACCCCTGCAGATATTCCTCCTCATTTTTTCTAATAGCAAAAGGAAACCATTGAACAACAAAACCTGAGCCCAGACAGAGTTAAAGTCACACTGCAAGGTAGATTTAGAATCCTTAAACTCTCTGATGACTCCCCACTTCCCTGAGGATGAAGTCCACACTGCTTACCCTGCGCGTGAAGCCCTGCCTGACTGTCAGCTCTTCCGCCCCGCCTCTCCCTGCAGGCCCCAACCCTGCGGCATTCACTCATTCACTGAGCCCTTGCGCAGCCAGACGCTGGCCTCAAGATGCTTCCTCTGCTAGAACGTCCTTCTCCAACCTGCAGCTCCACCACCTCCCACACCTCCTGGCTCCTTCCCACCAGACTTCGAGTCCCAGCACCTTGTTCATTCCTCCAGTCAGTGGATCGACAGGCATTCTGCAATACTTCTTGTCTGCACGCTGTGCCAGGCACGGAGATACAGTAGTGAACAAGCAAAGCCGGCCCTGCCTGCCCACAGCCTATGGCTCAGTGACTGAGACACAACCAGGCAGTGACAAGATGCTGTGATAGGTGAAGTGACAGAATAAGAACAGGGTGTGTATCAGTCAGAGTTCTCCAGGGAAAAAGAACCAATAGGGTGTGTGTGTGTGTGTGTGTGTGTGTGTGTGATTTATTATAAGGAATTGGTTTACACGATTATGGGGGTGAGCAGGTGCAGGATCTGCAGTGTGAGTCGGCAAGCTAGAGACCCAGGAAGGGCTGATGTTTCAGTTCCAGTCCAAAGGCAGGAAAAAAGCCAACCTCACAGTTTGAAGTCTGTCAGGGACTTTTCCTTTACAAAAAGGCAGGAGGGTCAGCCTTTCTCTTCCATTCAGACCTTTCACTGTTTGAATGAGGCCCACCCACATTAGGGTGGGCAACCTGCTCTCAGTCTACCAATTTAAATGTTAATCTTCTCCAAAAACACCCTCATGGGAGCATCCAAAATAATGTTTGACCAAATATCTGGGTGCCCTGTTGTCCAATCAAGTTGATACATAAAATAACCATCACAGAGTACAGTGGAGATATATAGCTATCCCAACCCTAGAAATACTTCCATGATCCCCCCTCCTCCACAAGCCTCCATTCAGTGTCCTTTCTTCTTTCCCATGGCCCTCATCACAGTCCGTATCATATCATATCATGTCATATCATATATTCCCATGGGCTTGCCTGTCTCTCCCACTAAACTTTAAACTCCTTGATGTCTGTACAGGCTGTTTAGACCTTGCTCTGGGGTCAGGCCAACTAGGTTAGCATTCTGGCTTTCCTATTTTTAGCTGTATACTTGAGCAGCTCTTTTAACAACCCAGAGCCTCAGTTTTCTCATCTGTGAAATGTGATAGTAATCATACTAGTACCTACCAGCCTCCCAGGAATGTGGTGAGGATTAAAAGAAGTAATGTAGATGAAGTGCTTCTTGCTAGGCTGGCACATTGTAGGCCCTCAGAAAATAGAAGCTGCTACTCTCATTCATTGCCGAACTCCAGCCCAGCACACTTTCCCACACACAGCAGGCTGTTGGTTAGACTCACCTGGCACTACCCTGACTCCTGCTTCCTGTCCTGCCAGTAACTGGACGTGTCTGTGCCCAACAGCAACTCAGGACCCCATTCTTCCAGAACCCTGCTGGCACTGCACAGTGCCCTACAGACAGGCTTGGTGGGAAAGGGAAGTGTCTGATCACATCTGCAGGAAGATGACAAGGTGGGAGATATCTGTAGAGCGCTATGGGGGGCTAGAGTGGCTGGCCCAAGAACTGTTCCCAGCTGGGACTGAACCTTTGTCTTTAGTGACTCATACTCTCTGGCTAGTTAATGGCAAGACAAACTTCAATCAGGTAGTTGATTTCTGGCCAATCACTTTCAAAAGAAGACCTTGGGATAACTCATGGTCAGGCATTAGATTTCCACTTCAAGGAGAAACAGCATCTAGTGGAATGAACCGATAATGACCATTTCATCTTTCCCCAGCATTAAGAATGTTTCTTTCTGATAACTTCAGAACCAGTTCCTTGTACAGTCTGAACTCAGAGGTGTACAGGCATGAAAGGGTTTTATTGTTCTACCACCATCTTCCACCTGAGGCCATAGACTGAACCTGGGATGGGAGCTCCATACAGGCTCTGCCTCTCACCAGCCTGTGTGTATCTCAGTTACTGCACCTCCTCGCGTACGGACAGTCCCCTCCCTGTGCACTTCAGGGTGATATCTCGTGAAACGATACCTACATCAGACGCGTGATGCTTGTGAGAATGTGTGGGAGAGCATGCAGCATTGCACACGTACGGAGTAGTAGCATTACCTGGGAGGGATTCAGCCAGGACTCCTTACAGAACCCAAACTCATTTTTACATGGAAATAACTGTAAAGTGGGGGAAATAACTTCTCAGAGCATGTAAATCAACAACCACATTATAATGCTTTTTTGAAAAGTATTTCGGGTTTATCTCTGATATCTCACTGAGCTCCCTCTGCTCTGAGGTTAATAGCATGGTTTATCATGGTGTTTGGCTTTCGTCATAGCTTTTCATTTCTAATTCTCATTCCAGCCCATCTTTTAGCACTAGCACCACAAGCTAAACAAGCACTTATTGTAAGATATTAAAAAGAGATGTTAAAACATAACAACAGCGAATGTTAAAATAATAGCATATGGCCCCAGTGTCACTCTGGCTGGAGTTCCTCCGCACGTAGTCACAGCATGGTCTGGAATCGTCAGCTGAAGCGCTTTGCCTTGGGGCTGGAGCATAAGCACAGTTTATAATTCACTGGGCCCAGTAACGAAGCTGGGGTTATGAGGTGAATTGTGTTCCCCCAAAAGACATTGATTTTCTAACCCCAGCACCCGTGAATATATCCATATATGGAAATAGTGTTCAGCACATCATTAAGACAAAATGAGGTCAGCAGGGTGGGCCCTAATCTAACCTGACTGATGTCCTCATCTATAAGTGACAATAAAATTTTTTTTGAATAACAATACTTGCCTCGCCTGCTTCACAGAGCTGATGTGGATATTGAATGATGCTGGTGACAACACGTTGTAAACAATAAATACCATGCTAATGTCAGTTGTTAAATGCCAAGGGTCTATTTCTTACAGATGACAGCCAAACGCTTCTTTTTCATTCAGAGTTTGCAAAATTGGCCTCCAAGTGGGACAGTAAAATGAGGATACTCAGCTCCAGAGGGAAAGAACACAGACCAAGCCTGACTGAGGTCGCCATGAGTCAGTTCAAGGAGGTAATCAATACATTGCTGTGCCTGGCTGTCCTTGCCCTGGGCATGTGGAGGACTGAGAAAGACAGACACAGGGACCTGTTTCTGTCAGCTCACCATTGGCATGGAGACAGAGGAAAAGAGGTATTTTCCATCAGTCCTGCAATCTCCTTAGAAGATGCCCTGGGCATGTGGAGGACTGAGAAAGACAGACACAGGGACCTGTTTCTGTCAGCTCACCGTTGGCATGGAGACAGAGGAAAAGAGGTATTTTCCATCAGTCCTGCAATCTCCTTAGAAGGTGAGTGACCAGGAGTCAGTGTAGCTGTTCTTCAGCTCTGTGAGGGAACTGTGTCCCACAAGGTGACTGCAGAGAGCCTGTGTCTGGGGCCATCCCTAAGCAGCAGCTGAGCAGGCCACTGTGTACTTTGAGAGGCAGGGAGGGAACCATTTGACTTATCACAGAGCCTGAAACAGGCCTTCAGAGATGTGCATGCTTTATGCTGGGGTAGGCACAGGGTCACCTGGGAGGAGTGGCACCTAGCTGGTGCCTCCTTGCACTTTAGCAGACATGGAAAAGGCAGAAACAGGTCTGAAGCACAGAATGCCAGTGGAACCACAATGGAGCCAGTGCTGTGAGCATGGCACTGCGTGCATGGGGCATTCTGTGTGTGTGTGGGGGGGTGCACCTTGTGCATGGGACACCCTGTGTATAGGGCATCCTGTGCATGGGGCACCTGGTATATAGAACACCCTGTGCATGGGGCACACTGTATATAGGTCATCCTGTGCATGGGGCACCTTGTGCGTGTAGCATCCCGCACATGCATGCAGGGGTGCAGGATGGAAGGTGTGGGCATGGGTAAACCAGATGCAAAGCTCTCAGACAGCACCCCTCTTCGCTGTGTCTGGGACTTGCTCCGGTTATATCCCTGTCTATAGCCTGGAGGTCAACACTGCTGATTTTGCTGAGTTCCTCTGGCAACCTGGTGGTGACTTTCTCATTTGCTCCCACTCCGTGCAGTACAGACAGCTCAGCAGCCATCAGTTTTCAGAAGCTTTTCCGGCAGCAGCCCCCAGTCCACCCCTTCTCTTTACATACCACACCAGTAGGGTGACGGGGCCATGGGGCATTTCTCCGGTCTTCCAGGATGCTGGGCTTCACTCAAGGAAACAGATTAATTCTGAGAACAAGATGCTTTCTTCTCTAATCCAAACACAGCCAACCCATTCCTCTAATATTCTAATTTAAAAATTGCCCAGTGTGACTGGCCTGAGCTTGTTTGAAACCCTGCAGCCTATGGCCTGGGGTTTTCTCATTTTCTGGAAGACTCACCATACATTTCTCATTACAAATGTTGATTTTATACTCACCCCCTCAAGACTGGTCACACTTTTCTTTTGTATTTTTAAAACTGTCCTGTGTTAACATTTTGTTTTCCAGGATTACTTCCAGTGACCATATATTTCCTCCCCTAGATAATAATACCAATCAAAAGCCTTAATTAACATCTACCATAAAAATGCCAAGTATGTATTCAATGAGAACTGCCCGTCACACTTGTCCCCATGACGGTATCTGTTCTGGAACTGAAACTCCTGCAGACAGGAAACAATTTCCACACTGTACCACCTGACAGGGCCAGGCAGGTTTTTGGATGTGGGGATGAGACTCATTCCAGAAGAATTTTATATGGAGAGAGTGACTCTGGCATGCTGCTTTTCAAATGTAATACATAAACATCTGAGTTCAAGCAAGAGGTGCTTGTGGTACAAAGAAATGATACAATGTGTAAGCTGCATGTCAGATAGAGAGAGGGGAGAGAGGAAAGGCCATTATGAACTACCAGGGAGAAAGGGGAGGTGGCAGATTTTGTGGCTCTCTCGAATCTCCAGGGGAACTTTGACAATATCTAGTAGGTTTAGAAACACGAGAGAGCCTCAACCTGGCATTATCTAGGACAGGGCAGCCACACCGTGCCTGTGGGCCAAATCTGGCCAGCAGACTGCTTTGTATGGCTCTTAAGAATGATTTTTACAGTGGGAGGAGTGACAGAGCCTGCAAAGCTTAAAATATTTATGATCCGGCCCTTTACAGAAAAAATTTGCTCTGGAGTGTCCCGAACTTGCCTGATCATCTTAAGACCCACCAGTGGGGACTGTCACACACAGGATCCCAGCTTGTGGTGAGTCTGATGTGGAGCAGGTTCAGGGATCTGTATGTTTAACATTGCCCCCCAGGGTCCCAGGATCTGGCAAGTTTGGGAAACACTGCCCGAAGCAAATTCTCACTTGGGTGGACAAGCAGTCATCATAGAATTGTTTGAAAATCGCTGGGAGTCACCTAAACATCCATCCAGGAGAGATCAGACATCTCCCTTAGAATAAATGAAATGGTCATAAAATTATTCACACAGGAAATTCTCACATGTAAAGAGCAAGCTGCTGATAGATACATAAGATAAACTATGATACTAGTACAGGAAGTTTCTAATGCATATGTATGGATCCTACAGAAATAGGAAAAGCAAAAAGACACGCATGGGAAGGATAAATACCAACTTCAGGTCAGTAGTCACCTCCAGGGAGGAAAAAGGGCAGGGACGGGTACAAAGAGGGCTTCCATCTTATCTATCTTTCTTTTCTTAAGTGTAATGTCAAGTAGATAGATAGAGATATCTTTCAATATTATCCCCTAGATTTTTCTGTATACCAGAAATATTTTATTATACCTTTTTAAAAAAAATAACTGCCTAGTAATTTTTAGCTCTCAATTCCAGGAAGCTGAAGTCTTTTATGGGTAATACATGGATCACTTGAAAGAAGCTCCACATTTTCTGGCACCTTTTTAAATGATTAATTTATCAAGTGACGAAGATTTTTTCTAAAAAAATCAACTGAATTTTTCTATTCACTTTAGGGGACAGGGGCAGCAGGGAGATGCTTGACCAAGGAGGCTCTTCCACCTCCTCTCCTGGAAGTCCTTTGCTATCCCAGTTCTTCTGGCTGAGGGAGGGAACATTGCTTCCATAAGCTTCTTTCTGGAAGCAGCAGGAAATGCTGGTCCACATCTTTATTGAAATACTGTGGACAGGTGGAGACAGATTCAGGGTAAAGCTAGGATAGCTGAGGGAGGGAACATTGCTTCCATAAGCTTCTTTCTGGAAGCAGCAGGAAATGCTGGTCCACGTCTTTATTGAAATACTGTGGACAGGTGGAGACAGATTCAGGGTAAAGCTAGGATAGGCAGGGGGTGGTCACAGGCAGGGGGTGGTGGTTTCAGAGAGAGAGCAGGCTCGGCCCTTACAGCTCTCTCAACAACAAAGACAGTGGGGGAGGAAAGTGCCTAGCAGATGCTTCCAGAGAGAGAATCAAGCAGACTATAGCTACCAGAGAATAATAGTGAGACCTGCAGATAAAGCCTCAAGGCCAGGAGAAAGGATTCTGCTAATTGGAATACATCATTTAAGAGGTGAACACAGCACAAAGCCCCAGAGGGACTGACTGCAGGTTTAATTAAAGACGATCTTTCATACCCTTGTCCTCAATTTAAAAAAACACTGGCCCTTAGAAGGGCTTGAAAAAAACATATGTTCCTCATTAGATGGATTTCTGTCCTTTGAATCTTAGATATGGTGGGACATTTTCCACCCATAATTTGGCCCACTTGGATGGCGGTTGGATTTAGGATTCTTGCTCAACTGCCATCCCTAGCCCAGCTGAATATGACCCCAGGAGGGAGAGATGATACAAACACATTTCAATATTAAAAAATGGAAAGTGTAAAACACAGGCAACAAAGAATTTTTAAAATGTGTTTTTGTCAGGTTCTTCAAATTTCTAACTATGGAATTCGAGAACTTGAAAATTCTGGGGTGCAGACACTTGTTCTCAGGGGCAGGCGCGCCAGTCCTGCTTCTAGAGACACCTTCTAATTGCAGTCTCACAGTTAAGGAGTGAACATCCCCTGGTTTCACAACTGTGGTTCAGCAGAATCAGATGAGTGACAGGAACAGCCCCAAAAGGAAGAGCAAGGAGAAAAACCAAGGTCTTTAGTGTAGTGATCATTACTTTTTCAATTGAAAATGAGTAAAAAAAGCATTCTAAGTAACTACACACAACATCTTCCTAATTATGTAACAGTAATAAGGTGCTTTCTGTGTGTATGTGCATGTGTGTGTATGTATATATAACCCTGAGATTGTTCCCATTTTACAGATAAAGAAAGCAAGGGGCAGACACCTAAGGCAGCACTGGGCATCACACAGCATAAGCAGCAGAGCTGGAGCTGGAGCTCAGGATTCTGTTCCAAGCCCACTGCTATTGGCCAATCTGCTGACTGGTGCCATATTTTTGTAGCTATTCAAGCTTCCAAGCTAATAAACATACGACCTCACTCCTGTATATGTTTATATTGTGCCAAACCTTTTCATGTTCATTGCTCATTTCAGCCTTTCTACCCGTGGAATCATCAGGGCAAGTGTTCCTAAGCTTACAGATAAAGAGAATGAAGTCCAAACAAGTTAAATCCCTTGTCCACACATCAGGCTGGATTGTGACAGACCCAAGTATTCTTTTCACTCTATTAACCACCTGTAGCCCTTTTGAGGCCCACAGAAAAATCACAATAAAAACCATCCTCTCCCCTCTCCCTGCTGCCCCGTGTCCTTGCAATGCATTATTGTGAGCAAGAATATTTCCCTGCAATATTTGCATTGCATGAAGTGTTCCGTGGTGGAAATATTGAGATCAATGTTCAGATTACTTAATCTAGCATATAATTAGGGTCTGCCTTAATACTTATACAAATCAGAAGATGGGAAAGACATGATCACCCATGCTTCCCTATCCAGATAACTGTCTAACTTGGAATCTAAGTTTGACCTATCACCACAACCTATACACAGTTTAGTAGAATTGGCTTTGTAATCAGATTGCCTGCCTTGAAACTAAAGCTTTATCATCTGCTGACCGTTTGATCTCAGAATAGTCAATTTCTCCAAGTCTCAGTTTCCTTATCTGTATAATGGGAATAACAACAGCCTCCTTTGGCAAGTGTAATTGTGAGGATTCCATGGACAGTGCATCCAAGTGCACAGCACAGGCATAGTACACACTCAAAGGTAGCCGATGGCACTGTCACTTGGGTTTAGTGACGATGACAGCATCCCTAAGTGAAGGCGGCTTGGGTTTGGGAAAGGATCCTACAAATTCCACAGGTGGTCATGTTAGCTGGACAGGCAGAACATGCAGAGGCTGGATGAACAAGGTACGGGGGCCTCCAAGATTAATAGTACAAGGGTCATCCTGGGCCTGTTCTCAACACAGCTGCTTTTGACCATTCTGGAGAGAAAAAATAAACCTGTCCCTTTTGTCAACAAGGTACAGAAGGAAACCAATCCCACCCCCAGCCCCTAACTGTTCAACATGTCCATGGCCATGTCTACCACCCTGTACTTTCAGGGTGTACTCGAATCCTTCCTGCTGGAGTTTCTAGTATTTCTGTCCTATTTTTTCACATTCCCCACAGCCACCCTTGTGGACCAGGTGACTGGGTTCCAGTTGAACAAGTCCTCTGGCTAAGCCTTCTGTGCCAGGGCCTATGGGAAAAGTTTTGAACGCCCTGCACAGTCACGCGGGCCCAAAGGCACAGTCCATCCCTCCCTGACCCTGCTCTGCCTGACACACGTGTGAGGCTTGTGGAACCTACAGCACAGAGCGCACGGGCCAGGAGCAGCTGCCCATCTGCGTGACCTTTCGCAAAGAGGTCTTAGTCTTCAGACTTTGTTTCCTGATTGCAAGAATGAACATCTTATTATTATTATGGAAAAAATTCAAATATTATGGAAAAGTAATAGACAAGAATGGTCTGCCCAACTGCTAACCCTGTATCCTCACCAGAAGGTAATGCTGATGACAGGATATTCTTTCAGACTTAAAAGAAAAATGTGCATAATCATATGATGTAGTAGTCATTCTTTAGAGGTATATTTAAAAATAAATATACATTTAAAAATAGGATTACATTAAATCCTGTACTTTCCTTCTCTCTCTCAGTAGTACACCATTTTGATACCTCATTCTTTTTAAAACTACATAATGTTCCATTGATAGGCATGGGTCGTTTCCCATTTTTCTCTAATAATATAAAATAATACGGTCATAAATAGCCTTTTACACATATATTTGCACAAATATTAGGTACATTTTTAGAAGTAGAACTGCTGGATCAAAGGGTATTCGCATTTTATATTTTAGTAGATATTTCCAAGTTATCCTCCAAAAATATGGCTCCAGTTTGTAAAGCTGCCCTGCTCTGTCACGCGGTAAAGCAGGGAACCCTTCTCAGCGGGGCTCCCAATTGCAAATGCGGCAGGATGCTGTTCACATCATAGGGCTGCTCTATGACATAACTTAAAAATCTTTCATAAGCAGCCCAATGACATCCAAATAGTTATAACGGTTCCCCTCCCCCACCTTTCCCAAGCCCCTCCCAATCCTCACATACCCAGACCTCCCACTCAATAAGGAATTTGATAAAGGCAAAAATGATTGAAGCTTAAGACCCCTACCAGGAGTATGTGTGGGTTCACTTGAAGGAGAACAAATGTCTGATTGTGGATCGCGGACACTGATGTGGTACGGGGGACAGTGCCATGCTGGGGGAAGTAGGGCTGGGGGGCAAGAGGCCTCCCTGTGGCTGCTGAAACTGCATCCTGTAGGATGCCTGCTAACTGCGCCACTCCTAAAAACCTGAGCCAGTTTCCTATGGGATTTTTTCCTTTTAAAATCAGTGGCACTGTAGGTTGGCCTCAGGACCTCAGTTCAAAATGTGGCACGAGGGCAGGGGAGGGCAGAGCCTGCGGCAGCACTCTCTTAAAAACCTGAAATGCAGTACAGTGGGCAAGCTTCACTCACTTCCTTGAGGAGACTTCTCCCCCTGACAACTACAGGTAACTTAACAGCTTTTATGAAGCCTTGGGTGGAAAACCAAGGAAACTTCCAAACTCAGGCAAATCAATATAAGCATCCGAACAGTTAGTCATAAAACATTCTTTCCTAATCCACAGCAGACATTAACATTTACTTTCCCATTATCCCATTACCAATGAATAATCCCAAGGACTTTTCCCTAAAACTCTGACAACACAAAAATAACTACTCCCTTAGTAACAAAGTATCAGAGGGAGTTGATCCAATCGATGGGTGGTTAGGACTTTAAAGCCCCTTCATTTCTGCTTGGCTTTCCCTGGATGATCATCACTGAGTGAACACTAAGTCAATATCTGTTGTTGGCAACGAAATGGGATTTTCAGCTGTTAAAGGTTTCCGCCTTCGGGCTATGGAGCTCATTGGAAGCATGGCTTTGTCAGTTCATCCTGTGGCCGAGTCATTCCTCATCTCAGGTGGTGGAAGGGGGAGCAAGTCCTTACAGCAGGGCAGTTTCTGCTCCTGAGGTTACATGTGTGACCTATTTTCTCTGTACAATGGCACTAAGAAGTGTCTTTACTGTTTCTGCCACATAAAAATCATAAATTAAGGAGCAGTACCTTGGATTAAATGAGACTCATGATAAAACATGAGCAAAACAGAGCAATTAAGCGCTTCCTCCTAAAAGTTATAAAATATTTTACGAATTTTAAATACCCAGCCCAAAGATAATGCAATAGCTTTGTTCCTTTGCACAGCTAGGAAACCATGAAAGGATGCAAAAAAAGTGTTTTGTCAAGGGACAAGGCGTCATTCTTACCCTTCCCTT
>NW_007732902.1:51257-52505 GCF_000696425.1 Galeopterus variegatus | reverse complement strand
CTTCCTCCTAAAAGTTATAAAATATTTTACGAATTTTAAATACCCAGCCCAAAGATAATGCAATAGCTTTGTTCCTTTGCACAGCTAGGAAACCATGAAAGGATGCAAAAAAAGTGTTTTGTCAAGGGACAAGGCGTCATTCTTACCCTTCCCTTCCTCATTTTTCTCCAGGGACACGATGACGTAGTATGGACTTTTCTTCCATCTGTATTCTGTATTGTAATACTCCAGTATTCATGTGTTTGTCTTTATTTGTTTGATAACTGGACCAAGCTGATGGAAGGATGTGGAAGTGAGTTAGGGCACTGGTCGTTGGAGCAGACATGTGCAGCTGGGCAGGTTGGACGTAAATCTACAGCAAGGGCTTGTGATTATGAAAACCCATCATGGAAAGCAGGAGAGGGAGTAGAGACCTGCAGCCACTTCCTGAACAAGCCAGTGTGTGCATGAGAGGGCTGTGGGGGCGAGCATGGTCCAGGCGTCCCTGCCAGGCAGGCTGTTACTTGCTCCTGGGGCGGCGTCTTGGGGAGAAGCTATCATTTATGGAAGAAATTCAGGAGTGGAACATCTGGGGATGAGTGGGAAGGAAGGAGACCAGGAAATCAGATCAGGGTGAGGTCTGAGGTTAAGGATAGCAGGCAGAGCTTGACAGCAACTGTTCCTGGGATTTCCTGTGTGGCTGTAGCCTCCCATGGGCTGGGCTCCAATGTTTCGGGCCCTGGTTCTTCCCCTGTTCTAGGTAGAGACATATTGAGAGCTTGATGACAGCATGGACCCTCTCCTGCCCCAAATGTTCAGGCCTCTACGACACTCTCTGTCTCACTTCTTTCTGGCACTCTCTTTGGGATGCAATCTCCCTCTGTTGCTCTACATGTGGATCTGCCTTAATCTGTCTCTCTCTCAGGTCCCAATTGACTACAGTGCATCTCCCACTCAGTTTCAGAGGTTGTGAGGACCCCATTAAGCCTATCTGAATTGTGGCTTTAAGAACTCCTAGCCTACACATAGAGGTGGGGAGTTCCCAGCTCCAAAAGGAGCACAGACGTTTGAAACAGGAAATAAGGTTCAGGAAAAAAAAAAAATCTGCTATTTTTAAAAAATAAATTTGAGAGGTTTTGCCTGACTCCTTACCCATCACTGATTACAGAAAGAGGTGATTCTTTAAGGTTTTGGGGTACTCTGTGACGATGATACATGCCTATACTATAGATTGCACATATTGGTCCCCCATTTGGGGGTTTACAGTAA
>NW_007732902.1:48956-50943 GCF_000696425.1 Galeopterus variegatus | reverse complement strand
ATGATACATGCCTATACTATAGATTGCACATATTGGTCCCCCATTTGGGGGTTTACAGTAAGGTGCCCTCCTAAGTGCTATAAAGAGATGTTTTTAAAAAGACAAATAATGTTATTTGTCCCTTATCCATGAGCTATCAGAAAGGAGGTTTGAGTTACTAATGCTACCTTTTAAAAATCTAATCAGCAAAGGAGTTATTTCCTGCTACTAACAATAGAAAAACCAAATAGAAAATCACTTATCCTCAAGCAATTTGTGACCCAGAGGGTGTCTTGGGTTACACTTTATATGGATCATTTAGTGAGTTGACAAGAACCAATCTGGTAGCACCAGATATTCTCTGAGCCCAATTTCAATTTTTGGTTTCAGTAACCACTGGGTGGACCAAGATACTGCAAATAAATTAGGTTCACAAAACTGCTTCTAGAGTTTAATTTGGGAACTTCAAAATAGCAAGTACATCTCTTGCTGTACTGCTCATATTATGCAGGCACATGCTTTAAAAGGAAAGATTCATGGCAAGAACTGCTATTTGCATGCCTTCTCGAACTCACTCTAGAAGGTCAATTTGCTGTAAATTCCTAGGACAGTGGGTCTCTCTTCCATCAGCCTGTTTTCTACCAGGTGGCCCTCACTTTGTGTTGCAAATGGGAAGGAGAGAGGAGGTGTCTTTTGTGAAGGTAAATTTTGTCCACAGAACAACCACTTCCAGGCATGCAATCTCTTTAAATGAAACTTCTGACCCTCTGTAGTTGAAAATGATCAATAAGTTCGGGCCTAATACAAGAAAACACCTGTTAATTACAAAAATGGTACAAGTCATGTTGAAAGAGACCGAGAAGGCTGACCACTGTTAAGACTTGTTTAGGGTGTAAGATCTTACCCTACTGTAAGCTAACAGGTTAGCCGGCTACACTTTCATGGATGCTGGTTGGAAGACCCAACACTCCTCAGATGGCAAATAGCAGTAGCCAGAGTAGCTACCAGCATTTTTTGTTGTCATTTTCTTGAGTCCCAATTCCCATAGGATGTTGCAAAGAAGGCCAGATGGCACCTGCACACAGACCAGGTTGCATTCCAGGAGAGGGAATTTCGAATTTAGGGAACCCAAATCTTTTATAATAGGGAGTTAGCATGCCTGCTCTTTGCTCTACAGGAAGACACTATTTCTAACTTCCAAAGCTGTTTTCTATACATACAAAAATTCCTGAAAAGATGGGTGGTCTGGAACAAAGGCAGTCTCTGCTCACAAGACATACAGAAACATGAGACCCACATAGAATTGTGTCCCGACAACTGTAACACCAAATTAAAAATATGTATAATCATCTTTGATATCCATGGAGGATTGGTCCCAGGACTCCCCTGCAGATACCAAAATCCACAGATGCTCAAGTCCCCGATTTAAATGACATAGTATTTGCATATAACCTACACACATCCTTCTGTATGCTTTAAATCATCTCTAGATTACTTGTAATACTAATACAATGTAAATGCTGTGTAAATAGTTGTTATATTGTATTGTTTAGGAAATAATGACAAGAAAGAAAGTCTATACATGTTCAGTACAGATGCATTTTTTTCCCAAGTATTTTTGATCTGAGATGGGTTGAATCATGGATGGGGAACTCACAGACACAGAGGACCAAATATATATAAATATGACCAAGTCTATATGGCAACTATGTCAAAAGTGCTCTTTTCTTTATACGCCCTATGCTTGCTAGGACCACCTACCTTTAGAGTCCATGAGAACAAGGTGAGCCCAGAAAAGGCCACCCAGCCAGTTTCATTTAACATCCCACTGAGGAGACTGAGCATGGAGAAAATACATAGCAGAGACAAATCTGGCCTTACTTATCCAATTGACCCAGTGAAAGCACCAGAAAAGCAGGTTTCTAGGACCTAAATTGTAGCTGTTTTAATATCAGTACCCTATTGAAATGTCCGTCTAGACTAAAGAGCTTCTGCACAGCAAAAGAAG
>NW_007732902.1:31355-47604 GCF_000696425.1 Galeopterus variegatus | reverse complement strand
ACAACTACAACTCCTTGAAGTTGATACAACAAGCAAACAGAAAGGACATTGTTGGGTGGGAAGGGGGGGAGGGAGGAGGGAGGGGGGTTTCGGTAATGGGCCACAATAATCAACCCCATTGTATATCGACAAAATAAAATTTTAAAATTAAAAAAAAAAAAAATGAAATGTCCGTCTAGTGTGCTGTGGTGGGAATGACACACATAGCCCAGAGAGGTAGAGAACACTCCAGTCTTTTAAATAAAAATCATCCCCAGGCAAGATATCCCAGTCAACAAGAGAGAAGTACACAGTGCCCACGGCAGCATAAGGACACTTCTGGAAGTGACGTGTGGCCAGCACGTGTTTCTGCAGGGGTGGGAGGAACTCCGTGGAGCCTGGACAGTTCTCACTCCAAGGAGACTGTGAGAACCACTCAATTTTTCACAGGCAAAGTACAAACACACAATAAGTTATGCCCCAAACCCCAAAGGAAATGAGGCTAGTTTTTAGTAATAATTCCCCAGGATCATTTGGGTTAAAGTAAATTCGAGTAAAAAGAAACCAGTGGGGGAAAAAATACTGGTATCCCTGTCTGTGTCCAATTTGAAAATGGTTTTCAGAAAGTTCCAGCTACCAAGTACGAGTTTTGTTTTTTCAGGCAGGCCACAGACAAGGGTTCCCCCCACCCACAGGACTTCCCACGGTGCCCTCCTAGGCCATGTGGCGCCATTAGAGGGTCCCGAGTCTGGCACCCAAAGACAGGAATCAAAGGCAGAAGGCCACAGGGGCGGCAGGACAGACTCCCAAAGTGGCTGGATTCCAGGAAAAGTTCCCAAGAAGCAGAAGGAATGACCAAGATCCTTGACTCAGACGTGAAAACAGGGTGGGGGTGGGGATGTGTCCCACAGCTGAGGGGACCTGCCACTCTCCTGTTAAACAGAGGTCGTGTTGAAAGGAGCTTGTGTTCCCAGCTCATGTGTCTTCTTGGAAAGATCCAGGTATAACCACACATTCGTTGATTGTTAAGCTGATTCTGCACAGCACACAATCTTTAATGGGGACTTTAAGTGATTAATAAAAATCTGGTATCTGTGTTTTCCAGGAACTGAAAATCACCTTACCCTGAGCTGCTCTCTCCTCCAATGTTGCCTTCTCAGGAAACTGATGGGTAGATACTCCATGTTCCACTGCTAAGCCCATCCAGCTTCATGTTAGGAGACAGGCAAGAAGGGGTTGGAAATGGAGCGGCAGCAGCATGGGTCCTGACAGCACTGCAGGTAGGGAGCAGGTTGCTCCCCAGTTCTCAGGAGGAAGACTCCGCAGGTGGCTGAGGACCCCCCTCCATCCACCAGGCCGCCTCCCTGTCCCACCAGCTCAGGGACCGGGCTCACCTTACATGCAGCTCTTGGGTTTCACTCTTGGGAATGGGACTGAGAGTAACCCCCTAAAAGAGGCAAGAAAGCCTAATAGGTATAAGGCTTTCATGTCAAATAGGCTTGGGTTTGAATCTCAGCTCTGTAACTGTGTGACCTCAGGTAAGCTGCTAAACCTGTCTGAATTTCTCATCAAATGAGGATAAGCCAATCTATCTCATAAGATTAAGGCCAGGATTAAATGAATAAGGCACGTAAGCACTTAGCACAGTGCTAACCTCTGCTATGTTTGTTATAGACGGAAGTCATTCTACATAAGGTTTAAACTTAGATTTCCCAGCGTTCAAGTGAGCACTGAACTAGAAGTTTCATATTTTGGAGCCAATCCCCTAGTGATGAGACACCGTGTGAGAAACAGCCAGTGCGCTAATGTCACAGCTGCCACCTGCCGTAATACAGGTTGAGTACCCCTTAACCGAAATGCTTGGGACCAGATTTCGGATGTTTTTGGATTTTGGAATATTTACGTTATACTTACCGGTTCAGCATCCCTAATCCAAAAATCTGAAATCTGAGGTGCTCCATGCATCATGTTGGTGCTCTAACAGTTTCGGATTTTGGAGCATTTCAGATTTCAGATTTTTTGGATTAGGGATACTCAACCTATAGTATACATAAGGACATCTGAGGTCACATTAGTACATCAGATGGCACAAGAATGACCTAGTGGCCCTCAATCTGTGAAGCTTGAAAAAAATGCCCCAGCACTGGTCCTAGAGATTTATGTTAGGGGACAGGCAAGAAGGGCCTGGAAGTGGAGCGGCAGCAGCATGGGTCCTGACGGCACTGCAGGTAGGGAGCAGGGAGCTCCCCAGTTCTCAGTGGTGAGGAAGAGTCCGCGGGTGGCTGAGATTCTGACGTACTTGGTCAGGACTGACTGAGGGCCAGGCTTCAGTTGGTTTTAAAGCTGCCCAAGTGATTCAAATGTACATTCAGATCTAAGAACCACTATAACTGGGAAGGAAACAGTTTTTTTTGTTTGTTTCTTAAAGGAATCTTTCATCATATTCATTCAATTGGCAAACACCTATTGATCTCTTTGATGAGCCAAGCATAGGACCAGATGTTTGATTAAGCCCCGGTCCCAACCTCAAGAATCCTAGAGTCTAACAGAAGAGACAAACAAGTAGACAGACAGTAAAAACACCGTGGATGCCTGCTACGGTGGTGTAAATGCTGGAGCTGTGTGTGGACACGCTTAGGAGGGGATCTAATCCAGCTCTCTGCATAGAGCCTGCTGGTGGAGAGGGTATTCTAGGCTACAAAGCCCCAGAGAAAAAACATAGAACATTCCAGAAACCTCAAGGAATTCAGTGGGACTAGACATTAGTACAAGGCCTAAAGATGAGGGAGAAGCAGGGACCAATTCCTCATAAAGCTTGCGGAGGGGTTTGGATTTTAAGCATGGGGTGAAGTGATCAGATCATTCTGGCTACTGGTGGAGAATAGGTCAGATGGAGGCAAGACTGGGCACAGAGAAGCCAATTCCAAGACGGTTGCAGCAATCAAGGAAAGTTTTGCGTGGGACAGATCTGAGAGGTATGAGCAGAGGACAAACTTGGTGACTGGGGGTGTGTGGAGTCAAGGAAGAGGCCCAAGCTTCCCGCTGCAGCACTCTGGGGAAGGCAGGGAGTATGTTTGTGGAGGGATCAGAAGCCTTTGGAGGAAAAGTTAATTCCTGCATCATCTGACAACCATAAATTAGGCTGGTCAAGCCTAACAGAAATGCTGCAAAATCCATATTTTTCTGACTTATATGGTACGTGGCATTCTAACAATAATTGGAATATTTTATTAATTTCTATCAGATGGGGAAAAGGGAATTTTAATTAAATGAAAGAAGCATGGCCCAGGGAACTGTTGGAGTAGAAGCCCAGCAGGGCTGGGGACACAGCTCATCTTGTTTCTTTCCCAGGCCGAGAATGGGTCCTGGCTCCCTTGCTTTCACTGCCTGATAGGAAGACCCTCCACAGAGGGCCAGGATTAAGTGCCTAAAATACCTTGAAAATGAAAAGCTGGATGTAGGTGCTTGGTACCTTCACCTGCAGAGACAAAGTAAAAACCATCCTGTTAATGTGTTTTGCAAGACATAAAGTGTACACAGACTTGTAAGCAGCGCCATTTATTTGAGTAGATAGCTTGTAAATAAATCATTGGTAAACATTACAAAATTAAATACCTTTTCAAAAGCTTGCCAGTATACGTAAAATTCACAAACATAGTTCTTTTAAAAAATATGTTCAGAGCACCCTTGATATAAAATGCCTATCTTCTGTCCTCGAACAGGGCCACCTGGAGACGTCTTATGGTAGGGTGGGGTTGCTGTGGGGAGGCAGTAGGGGCCTCCTGGAGGGCAGGAAGTTTCTGCTCTTACTCTTACCATGCTCGCTTCCCATCTGAATTTTTATCCTTCTCCAAAGTCCTGGCATGTATCCGAGAGAGACAGGACAGCTGCCCAGGCCTAGCTCTAACCACAGGGATCGGCATGTATCATTAGGGCCAGGAGCTCCCAGAACTCACCATAAGACACTGAGAGAAGCCAGAAATGCAGTCTCCACCTTTCCAAACCAGCAAATGCTCCTACATCAACTGTCTTGAAAGAAGGGGAGGCTTTCTCTCCTCTAAACTTGCTCAATGCTCTGTTTACACTGGTGCTACCCAGGCACAGAAGGGACCAGAATCTACTTCTAAGGAGAAAGCCATTCAATCTGCTAACTTCCTTTTGAACTGCTTTCATGGAGAGAGAATAATACACAGTATTTGGCTGAAAGCAGAGAATTCATTGCTACACAGTGCTTCCTTTTTTCATGGCAAAACACAACTCAGATAGCATGAGCATTTCTCTGGAAATCAAGTTAGTTCTTCAAATTAAGGGTTCATAAAACTTTAAATGACCACAAATGAGGCAATATGTACATGACCTGGCAAAGCATCCCAACCAATGAAGTAATATAAAGTCGATAAATTAAGACCTTGACCAACTCAACATTTTTGTAGTGTAGCTCATTAAAATAACGGATACACTGAATTCTTTCACTTTGGTGCATAAAGTGAATTTGAAAGTCAGCAGCACTCATGTGAAGAATGCATGGTGGCCTTTTGAGAAAACATGTGCTGTGACCTCCAATTAAAGGACGACCACAAGTTTATTCCATCAATGTGAAATAAAACTCATATCTGCATTTTAACTTAGTTGTGTGTAGATATATACAAGTACGAGAAATTTGACATCTGAGTCAAATGTACAACTTAAGAAAAAACTATTACCAAACTAGTTGTAAGAAAACCATCTTCCCTGTATGGTAAGGTCCTAACCACCCAGGACCTTGTGAAAAACACTGCCTGGCCCAGCCCCTCCTTGGGTGTCCACCTGCTTTGATAATCCGTGGTTGGGCTGTAACCAGAGTTGCAATATCTTTGCCCTTAAAATATTACACTAACAAAAACCTTTACAAACAACAACAAAACGCTGTTGAATAAATGTCTAATAGACTCCCCCAACACCAAAAAAAAAAAAAAAAAAAGTTGTTCATAAGGACAACTACTTTTTAATAAAATTCTTCATGAAGTCCAAATCCCAGGACCCATTCTTCGTCTCCGGGAGAGTTCCATCCTGTTCCAGAATCATATGCTCTTCTTCTGCGGAGGGCTCAGTTTCCTCATGCCTCTTATCCGAGAGAGCAGCTCTCTTATGAATTCCTAAAAGAGATAAGTTCATATGAAGGATCAAAATTAAAATCTGTGTTTAAAAATCACTTAAAGTAATTGATGTCAACTGCAGTTAACCTTAGTTAATTTAATCAGATGTGTTAACCTCAACTGGCATGATACAGAAAATTTTTAAACAAATGAAATGTACTTAAACTTCACACCACGATGTCTTCTTACTGCTCTACCTGCTCTAGGGAGAAAACCAGGCTTCCTTCATTCACTGACATTACCTACTGGGCTCCTGCAAGCATTTGTGGTTTAGATCAGTGTTTCTCAACCTTATTACGTGTGCACAAATCACCTGAGGAAAAAAAAAAAAAAAAAGTTGTTCATAAGGACAACTACTTTTTAATAAAATTCTTCATGAAGTCCAAATCCCAGGACCCATTCTTCGTCTCCGGGAGAGTTCCATCCTGTTCCAGAATCATATGCTCTTCTTCTGCGGAGGGCTCAGTTTCCTCATGCCTCTTATCCGAGAGAGCAGCTCTCTTATGAATTCCTAAAAGAGATAAGTTCATATGAAGGATCAAAATTAAAATCTGTGTTTAAAAATCACTTAAAGTAATTGATGTCAACTGCAGTTAACCTTAGTTAATTTGGTCAGATGTGTTAACCTCAACTGGCATGATACAGAAAATTTTTAAACAAATGAAATGTACTTAAACTTCACACCACGATGTCTTCTTACTGCTCTACCTGCTCTAGGGAGAAAACCAGGCTTCCTTCATTCACTGACATTACCTACTGGGCTCCTGCAAGCATTTGTGGTTTAGATCAGTGTTTCTCAACCTTATTACGTGTGCACAAATCACCTGAGGATCCTGTAGATTCTGATTGAGTCGGTCCAGGTCGGGGTCTGAGATTTTGCATTTCCAACTAGCTCACAGATGATGCCAGTGTGAGTCCCAGACCACACCTAGAATATCAAGGCTAGACTGGTAGTTCTCAAATTTAGTGTGCATTTGAATCACCAGGAAGATTTATTAGACCAGAGTGCTGGGCCTCACCCCCTGAGTTTCTGATTCAGTAGGTCTGGGGTGGGGCTTGAGAATTTGCATTTCTGGCAAGCTCCCAAATGACGCTGGTGTTGCTAGTCCCAGAAGCTTACTGAGAACCACTAGTCTAGATCACACTAAGAGTCTTTGGACTTTTTGCCTGCAAACCACAGATAAAAATTTTAAAAAAGCATTTTACATTAGACTCCAGTACCTAAAAACACACACCTGGAATTAAAACTTACAGGATGAATATTCACTACATGTAATGCACTCTGGTATTTTCTATTCTACTCTAACTTCATTTACAAAGTAATACTGGGGGAGACCCACTAAAATGATTTCATGACCTATAAATGGATCAGAACCCAAAGACTGAAAAAGGATCAGAATGGTTCCATCTTTATCCCATCAGGAATCTGTCACTGTTGCCTCATGTTTTAAAATGTTTGGCTACCAAATAAGTCACATGTATTAGGTAATTATTACCTCATCTTCCTATTTTATATTCCAAAGACAAAGCTGACAGCCAGTCAGACTTTCTGATCAACAAATTAGAGACAGAGTCAAGCACATCAGGGACAAACTGGGAACAAAACCACTAAGAAACCCTACCCTACACAGAGGCCTTCTGAAAAACAGTCCTCAGACAGTCTCCCCATAGCAATTACAGCCTCCGACTAAATGAGCCCTGCACTACTCTCCAGCTATAAAACACAATAAGCTTAAATATTTAATGTTTAATTTGCCACCACAATTTCTTTTTAAATAATCTTATTGCTGTTATAAAAGTAGTATGTGCTTTTTAAAAAGAAAATTGGAAAATACAAACCAGTAACAATGTATTCCTCAGAATTAACCACTACTAACATATTTTCTTCTACGGATGTGGTTTTTACCTGATTAAGATCGTACTGTATACACGCATCCTCCCCCCTGCCCCACGTAGCATTAAGTCGTTATAAAAGTAGTATGTGCTTTTTAAAAAGAAAATTGGAAAATACAAACCAGTAACAATGTACTCCTCAGAATTAACCACTACTAACATATTTTCTTCTACGGATGTGGTTTTTACCTGATTAAGATCGTACTGTATACACACATCCTCCCCCCTGCCCCACGTAGCATTAAGTCGGAAGCTTCTTCCCACATTAAACAGCCTAATGTTAATGATTGCACAATTCTTTCTTGTATGGACGATGTACAATCTGCTTAATTCCCCCATCACTGCTGGGGGGTTCCTGGCTTTTCAAAATTATAAATGATGCCACAACTAACATCTTGGTGCATAAATATTTGTGTAGTTTGGATTATTCCCTTCGGAGAGCTATCCCAGAAGTGGGTCAAAGGACAGAAACATTTAAATCACCACCATTTCTGAACTTGGACAGAATGGAATATCAGTGAAGTAAAACAGAGGTCCTAATTTTCTGAACACTCTCTACTTAATATAAAGGATTTTCTAGGATAAAATAATGCCATATTTTCTCATTTATATTCAACTCCCATTTTGAAAAGCTAAATGCATTTCCTATTGCTCCCTTTACTCCGTGATTTAACCAATATATAGCATTTTGCACACACAGTTTCATTTTATTGTTTTTAGAATCTGGTACACAAATGACTACTGCAAAGTGTCTCAGTATCTCAGTGTAAATTTCCTTCCTTCCTTCTTTTTTTTAAAAGCAAAGGTCAGAATCACAAACTCTTATTTTGTTAATAACTCTGGTAATTTTTTTGCACTATTTTATTAACATATTTTTCATAAAGACAAGACTAAAATCACATACGGAATAATGTACCCTAAACTACACCTTTCTCTTCAAGACAAAAGTAATTTGGCAATTTCAATCAAATTCAAATTTCTCAGAAACTGATCAGGATGTACGTAAGTCTCAGAGATTAAAAAGCTTAAAGTAATGGTATGATTTGTCTTGTGCTTATATTAGCATTAGTGAAAAACTCAATTAAAATTTTATATAAACATAATTTATGTCTATATCTTAATATAATGTATTGTGCTAATGTATATGTTTTAAACTGTTCATTAAATTTGCATAATGGGGGCCGGCCCGGTGGCGCACCGGAGAGTGCACCATGTGGAGACTGGTTCCCGCTGAGCGTGATGTGGGCACAACACTGAGGGTTGCAATCCCGTTACCGGTCAGTAAAAATGACAAAAAGGAAAAAAAAAATTTGCATAATGGGGTGCTCAGCTAAGTTAAAAAATAGTATGACCAATATTTATTCTCCATATAGAAACTTGCCAGCATCACTCACACGGAACATTTTGTTGATTACAGATGATTTTCAAAGAAGATTCAAGGATATCTAATCAAAAACACTTTGATCGCTCTTGATTCATATTGCTCAAAAGCCCTCTACTTCAGTAACCACATATCTCATTTACTTCCAAAACACATCACTCAGACTCGGGTTGGGGACACTGATGTAGTCAGAGAATGGCTGCCCATTTGAGGACAAGACCTCTGAGGTGAGACCTGAATTACCAGAGGGAGGCCAGCTTGAAGCTGATGGGGGGTGGGGGCAGGTCACAGCCCCCGTGCAGAGCCCTGCAGAGAAACAGGCCGGGGAGTGAGTGGGTGTCCCCAGTGCAGAGGTGCACCAGGGTGAGTGTGGGGGAGTGGTGCTGGAGGTGCTGGGCCAGGTCACCAGGGCCTTGTAGGCCACAATGAGGCAGTGACAGTATTATTGGTGCAACGGAAAGCCACCAGAGGCTTTGAAGTCAGGGGGCAACATCATCTGATTTATGTCTTCAAATGATCCCCTGGGCTGCTGTGTGAAAAATAGTTTTTATGAAAACAAGAGTGAGACCAGTTTGGAGCTGTTGCGGTGGCCCAGGAAAGAGATGTCAGTGGTTTAGAGCACGTTCGTGGAAACCAACATAGAAGTGAGTGGGTAGACTTGGGATCCACCTTGATGGCAGAGCCAACAGAGCCTGCTGCTGGACTGAATGTGGGGACTGGGTATGGCAGGGAGAGAGGACGGAAAAAAGGGGATTAAGGTCACCATTTTTCAGGAACTAGAGGAAAAGGTGGTGTGACTTGCTGACATGAGAGATAAAGGGAGGAAAAAGAAAAACAGGTTTACAGATTTGTGATGGGATATCAAGAAGACAGATTAATACAACTCTGGGCTTCAGCTCATGGCTAAGGATATATACATGGACATCACCAGCATCTGGATCAGTGGCTTTCAACTTAAAAACAAAACAAAAACAAACAACAAGAACAAAAGCAACTATGTGTGACCCATAGAGATTCAAGACTAAAACAAAAGTTCATGAAAAAATACAACTTTTACTATTTTATTTTGAAAAAATACAGGTCAAGATCAGCTAATGGACTGCCACCCATAGTTTGTAAACACACGATGATCAAGACCCACACTATTCAATACAGTAGCCACTAACTCCATCTGACCACTTAACTTGAAATTAATTGAAATGAATACAATTTAAAATTCATTTTGTTAGTCACATTATCCTCATTCCAAGTATTCCATTACCATATATGGCCAGGGGCTACCATGTTGGACAATGCAGATATACAATATTTCCATTATCACAGAAAATTCTATTGGACAGCACAGATGATGAAGCTTTAAACTGCAGGACTAGATGAGATAACCCTGGAGTTGAGTGTAAACAGAGAGGAAAGGAAGGCCAAAGACCAAGGTGAGAGGCCCTCTAACAAGTGAGGTCTGGTAGAGGAGCTGCAGCCACAAGAGAGTGTGCTGTTAAGAAGCCAAGGGAAGAAAGTGTGCCTAGAAGGAAGGGGGTTCAAGGAGGTCAAGTGTGGATGAGAGATTCAGTAAATCAAGGACACAGACAAAGCCATTAGAGTGGGCAAGAAAGGGGCCATCGTGTCCTTGATAAAAGAAGTTTTAGTAGAATGGCTGGAGGAGCAGCTCCCACCACCAAAAGTTTCCCAGTGACTGGTTTTTTGTGTTTTGTTTTTGTTTTTTTCTAAACAGCTTCATTAAGGTATAATTGATATGCCATAAACTGAACGTGTTTAAGGTATACAACCATCACAAGCTACTACCTGCATGATCAATATAATGGACATATCCAACACCTCCAGAAGTTTCTTCGTGCCCCTTGGTAATCCCTCTCTCCTCCAAGGAAAACACCGATCTGTTTTCTGTCACTACAAATTAGTTTTCATTTTCTAGAGTTTTACATAAATGGAATCATAATACTATGTACTTTTTAGTCTGGCTTTTTTCACTCAGCATAATTATTTTGATATTCAACCACATTGTTGCATTTATTAATGGTTCATTCATTTTTTATTGCTGAGTAGTATTCTACAGTAAAAATGTACCACAATTTCTTTATCCATTCACCTGTTGATGAAAATTTGGGTTATTTCCACGTTGGGGCTATGAAAAATAAAGATGTTAAAAACATTAACATACAAATCTTTGTATAGAACACACTCCCATTTCTTTTATGTAAATACAAATGGCTGAATCATTGATCTATTATTTGTCTATCTTTACACCAATACCACAGTGTATTGATAAGTATAGGCTTATAATAATCCTGAAATGAGATAATGTTAGTCTACCAACTTTGTTGATCTTTCTCAAAATTGTTTTGGCCATTCTAGGTCTTTGAAATTTCCTTAAAAATTTTATAATCAGCTTGTAAATTTCTACCAAAAAAACCTGTTGGAGTTTTGATTGAGATTGTATTAAATCTGTAGATCAAGCTGGGGACAATTAACATCTTAACAATAATGAATCTTCTCATCCATGAACATAATATATCCCTATTATCATTTAAGTCTTTAATTTATCTCAGCAATGTTTTATAGCTTTCAGTATATAGATACTGCACATCTTTTGTCAAGATATATTCCTAAGTATTTGATATTGCTGATGTTATATAAATGGTATATTTTTGTTTCCAGTTGTTTGTTGCTAGTATACAGAAATATAATAGATTTCCAAATACTTATCTTGTATCCAGTAAGCTTGTGAACTCACTATTAGTTATGAGATAGGAGGTGCTTGGTCCTCCTGGGATCAGGTTTCAGGCCACTCCCCTAGGACTCAGAGATGGGCTTGAGTCCTAAGTTACATTGGGCTGTAGCACCTATTTTTGGCACCAACATGGGGAGATTGAGACTGCAGGAGGCAGATTTATGTAATCTCGGTGGCCGAGTATGCTCAGTAAAAAGTAGTTTATCCTGGGCTGGCCCCGTGGCTCACTCGGGAGAGTGCGGCCTGGTAGCACGGAGGCCGCGCATTCAGATCCTGTATGGGGATGGCCAGTGCACTCACTGGCTGAGCGCGGCACAGACCACGCCAAGCCAAGGGTTATGATCCCCTTACTGGTCAAAAATAAAATTAAATAAAATTAAATTAAAGTAGTTTATCCTTGAGTGTGGAATTTGACCAATGAGCATACTCCAAAGGAGACCAATGGAGCATGTGTAAGGCTATGCTACATAACTGGGAACCACCCCTTAGTTGAATATTCATTAGATAGCATGAATATGCACAGACAGCCAAGCTATAAAAGCTGGATCCTGGCAGAAGGCGGGCTGTTGTTCACTTTCCTGTAGCCAGCCCACGCTTCACCTATGAGATGCATGTATCTTGCTTTTTGTGTTTAACTTGCCTTTAGCAGGCTGCTGTTCACTCTGGGACCACTCTGCACGTTGTAAAGTGTGTATTTCTTACTTTTGTATTAAACTTGGTAGGACCACCACTTAATCTCTGGAGCTAGGCCACACTGTCCCTGTGAAGTCTACATTTCTTACTCCTTACATTAAACCTGTTTTCATTTGACTGTGACTCTGCTCTTGAATTCTTTCCTGTGGCAGATCAAGAACCTGGCAGAGGATGAGGTGGGTAGAGATTGGTTTTAGGGCCTCCCCAAACCTTCTCCTCCGGTATCAGTACTAGTAAATTTTTTTGGAGACTCTTAGATTTTCTACACAGACAATCATGCTGCCTGTGAATAATAGCAGTTTTACTTCTTTCCATTACATGCCTTGTATTTCTCTCTTTTGCCTAATTGTACTGGCTAAAAGCTCCAATACGATATTGAATAAGAGACTGGAGTGGACATCCTTACTACGTTCCTAAACTTAGGGGGAAGCCTTCAGTTATTTATGACTAAGTCTGTTACCCCCGTTTTTTGCAGATATTCCATATCAAGTTTAGCAGGTTCCCTTCCATTCCTAGTTTGCAGAGAGTTTTTGATCAGAAATAGATGTTGGGTTTTGTAAAATGCTTTGTCTGCATCTTTGTATGACATAATAGGTGTTTTTTCCCTTCTAGTTTGATATGGTGAATCACATTGATTTTCTAATGTTTAATAAACCTTGCAGTCCTGGGATAAATCCCACTTGATCAGGATGTTTTATTCTGTAAGTAATGTTGAATTCAATTTGAAAGAATTTTCTATATAATTTTTACATCTATGTTCATGTGAGATACTTGTCAGTACATTTTTTTTTTTCTTGTAATATCTTTGCCTGGTTTTAGTATCAAAGTAATGACTCATAGAATGAGTTGAGAAGTGCCCCTTTTCAAGTTTCTGGGTATATTTCTTCCTCAGAGTTCTGGAAAAATTCCCCAGTGAAGCCATCTGGGCCTGGAGGATTTTTGTTTTGTTTTTAAGGGGAGGTTTTGACAGGTTGTATCTTTTAAGAAACTTGCCTGTATGAGATAGAAAAAACAGAACTGTTTTTCCTAGTCTCACACTTAACACAGCACAATTCTGTGTGTGTGGGGGGGTCCCTACCCATCAAGCACTTCTCTAGTGATCACCAACAGGATGTCCTATGATTCAAGAGGAGTCCTATGACTTCACCTACTTGAAGTTAGAGTTAGATCCACAGGTTAAGATATCAGTCCTATAAGACTGTCCCCCTGCCTGGCTCCACACTTCATATGCCAATCCCAGGTTGTCATCTATACTTCTGACCTACCATCTATCAACCGGGGTTCCCATGACCCACTTCTTGAGTTTAATAACTTGCTAGAGCAGCTCACAAAATTCAGAAACATTTATGTTCACTGGCATGTTATAGTAATGAAGGATACAGATGAACAACCAGATGACGAAATACGTAGAGCAAGGTATGGGCGAAGGGGCCTGGAGCTTCATGCCCTCTCCGGGTGCACCACCCGCCCAGCACCTCCACATATTCGGCAACCTGGAAGCTCTTCAAATCCCATAGTTCAGGGACTTTCATGGAGGCTGCATCACATAGGCACGATTGATTATTAACTCAATCTCCAGCCCCTCTCCCCTTTCTGGAGAATGGGGTGGGATGTGTTCCAAGCTTCTAATCATGGTTTTTGTCTCTGCAGTGAACAACCCCCATCCACAAGCCCACCAAGAGGTGCCTCATTAGAGCAAAAGACACTCTTATCACCCAGAAAATTCTAAGGTATCAGGAGCTTTGTGTCAGGAACCTGGGTCAAAGGCCAAATATTAGACCAAAAGATGTACCTAGCATCCCTATTGCTCTGGAAATTACAAGGGTTTTAGGAGCTCTGTGCCAGGAACCAGGAGGCAGAGATCAAATATACATTTCTTATTATACCACAATATCACATGCCAATTTTATGTAAGTTATTTAATTTATCGGCATAAGGTTGTTTATAACATCTGTAGACTCTGTAGTGATGTCACCTCTCATTCCTAATATTGGCAATTTGTTTTCTCTCTTTATTTCCACTTATCAGTATGACTATAAGTTTAGCAATAATACTGACCTTTTCAAAGAATCAGCTTTTGTTTCACTGATTTTCTGTTTTTCTGTTTTCTATTTCACTGATTTCTGCTTTCATCTTTATTATTTCTTTTTTTCACCTTACTTTGGATCTAATTTGGTCTTCCTTTTCTAGTTCCTAAGGAGGAAGCTGAGGTCTTTGATTTGCTATATATTCCCCTCTCAGCACTGTTCTAGTGATCTCTCACAAATTTTGCTATGACAAGTTTTTATTTTCATTTGGCTGAAAATAGTTTCTAATTTCCCTTTTAATTTCTTTCTTGGACTATGGGTTATTTAGAAATGTGTCAGTTTCCAAATACTTGGGGATTTTCCAGATATCTTTCTATTACTAATTTCTAACTTAATTCCATTGTAGTCAAACACCATACTATATATGACTTGAATCCCTTTAAACTTGAGACTTGATTTACGGCCCAGAACATGTGCATCTTGATAAGTGTTCTGTGTGCATCTGTAAAGAACCAAGCTGTCTCCAAGCTGGATATTTCACCACAGCCTTTATAACCACCTCCTCCCACATAACTCGTACACACACTGAACGTGCTGAAAGAAAAGATGTATGCGAGCAGCTGCCTGGTTGCAGGATTTCCAAGTGAAAATGGTAAGATATTTAAGTCAATTCTCTAACCACAAAGGGCATGATCTTTTGCCATACTCAAGAAAGGGCACTTAACTCTTTTTCGACCTTTCAATCGCTGGCTAAAAGGATGAGTGAAAAATCGATACAGAACTCCCTGGTGGATGTGGGTTCTGTGCTGGGATCCAGCACTAGATAACCTTGACCCAAAGAAAGAGAAGGGAACTGACAGTGATTGAAGGCCTTCTCTGTGGAGCCTGTTTACATGTTACCATATTT
This sequence comes from Galeopterus variegatus, assembly GCF_000696425.1. Lineage (NCBI taxonomy): Eukaryota > Metazoa > Chordata > Mammalia > Dermoptera > Cynocephalidae > Galeopterus > Galeopterus variegatus. The sequence continues at coordinate 32,843 of NW_007732902.1, read as the reverse complement.
AATTTAATTGGTAGGTTTTACAGCTCAAAAAAATTATGTCCCAGTTGATTACAAATCATTTGCCCAAGGCCACAAAGCAAATATTTGAATCCAGGTCTCTTGATGCCAACTGAATTCAATAAATAGGTACTGAGTGCCCACTTTACCCTATGTAGAGTCTGTGCCCAACTCTACCTTAAGTTCTGAGGGCAGAGAAGGTGGCAGAGGTCCAGGCTTCCAGGAGCTCCCAAGCTGGCTGAGAAGAGCGACACAGAAACAGGCCCTGCTCGTACAAGGCACGAGCTGCAGTGCTGGCTGAGTGCATGGGCACCCTGCTGGCAAAGTGACAGCCCATGTCAGGACAGCTCCTGCCTTTCCCCCTCTGCCTCTCATAGTGGATGACAGGGCAAAAGCGGGTCCAAGATAACACAGAGCTTCTGATCTCTCGAGGTTACAGAAGGGCTACAAAGTCCCGAATGGCAGTTCTGGAGTGAAGGGCCGGCTCCCTCTCCCCCTTCCTCCCTTCTCCTCTCCTTCCCTATCATTCCTTAAAGGGAAATTTTTATTCGCTGAATGTCTCCCCCCAGTTTCTAAGATCTGGCCGTTCTAGTTTCCTAAGAGTTGAAACACTATTTCAGTTAACTGCCATAACTTTAAAAAGCAAACACACATTTGCCCTGACCCATCTTTCAAGAAGGCAGTATTTATTTGTTAGACAGCTTTGGCAGCTCTTGACCAAATGGTCCTCAAAACGTGACCTAAGGGATGCTGGGTCTGCAGCTTAGGATGTGGCTGTCCACCCCAGCGATTGCTGTGGGCTGCTGTGCAGCCCTGGGTGGGGATGGAACTGCAGGCGGTCGAATCCCTGCATGAGCTGCTCTTCACGAGGCTGGGCCCTGCACCTGAGGACTATGCGCTGTGTGATGATGCAAGATGCAGCAAAACAGAAGATCGAGACCTTGGATGACAGACGCAGGAGGACCCTTTGAAATGAATGCCTAAAAAAATCTTAACGGGTTTGTCCCTACAAGGACAAAGCCACACTATATGTACACAGTAAGGAGCAGCGTAGCCATGTGACTAAATGAGAGACGCTAGAGCCAGACAGCCTGGGTTCAAATCCTCACGCACCACTTAAGGACTAGTCAATTTTTCCAGACCCCAGTTTTCCTCGCCTGAAAGTGGGAGCAATGATAACAAAACCTACCCTTAGGGTTGCTGTAGGGATTAAATGAGTAAATGAATTGATATATGCAATGTGTTTGGGAAAGTGCTTAGACCACAGCAACTGCCAGGCAAGTGCTTGCTTCTGTCATTGTCATCATCGACACTGCACTGAACTTTAAAACACTTCCACTCAATACCAATCCAAATCAAGAATACACTCCACTGATCACACGCACACACACACAAACACACGCACACACACACACACACACGCACACACACACGCACACGTACACAGTTGCCTATCTTCCCAAACAGCCCTGTGGGAAAGGTCTGACAAAG
>NW_007732902.1:19077-31006 GCF_000696425.1 Galeopterus variegatus | reverse complement strand
CACGCACACGTACACAGTTGCCTATCTTCCCAAACAGCCCTGTGGGAAAGGTCTGACAAAGAAGGCAGATGAGAAGTATGTTACGTGACAGGCAGCGAGACGGCGGGGGCTCAGTTCAGGGTGTGAACATCAGGCTCTCTCTTCCAAGGGAGCTGCCAGTGACCCCACACAGGTTTCTCCCTCTGTGGTTGTTGGTGCCCCAGCTTTAGGCAACAGAGGCTGTAATTGCTGAGAAAACCCATGCTAGACTCTTGGTCCCACCTGTCGAGGGCCACAGTCCCCACAGCACATTCCTCGTCACAATCTGCAGTCCAAACGACAGCTGCTACTAACGTCAGCCAGCGCAGAGCCAGTTCAACTGCAAAACTTCCCTTCTCAAGGGGTTACAAACTAGCGCATTTGTTTGCACATCATGAAGTGTTTGAAGTAGACTCGAAAACATTCCTTTGGTGACATTTCCCAACAGCTCCCCTACTACACACACATTGTGGGCACTGAATACCTGTCTGGGGTTCAGATATAGCTCATACTTATTGAGCATCTTTTACGTGACTGGCACTCTGGTTATTTTCATGTACTGTCTCGTTTAATCATTACAAGTATTATAAAATAGGCTCAGAGGGGTTTACAGGTTTGCCTGAGGTCACACAGCTACTGAGTGGTCAGACCAAGATATGAAGACATTAGGAACCTGGCATCACCACCCTGGGTGGCACATACAATGCCCTCTCTGTACCATGCCACCCAGGGTGAGAAATCTTTTATTAAGCAACTAGTGTAGGTAATTTTAGTCCAATTACAAACTAAACTAAAATGATTTGAAATGTATATGATAAACACAGCAATACTTTAAGTGTGGGGAAAGGATGACAATATATGGAGAGGACTGTGTTCTGCAGGGAGACTCTGGAAATTATCTACCAAATATAAACCTTTTCCTCCAGTTCTGTACATAGCGCCTTTCCAAGGTGAAAATAAAAATCTCACGGGCCTTAAATAACTGCCTCCTATTCTAGTTAACTTATAAATTAGAAAAGAAGAAAAAGAGGAAGAGGAGAAAGAAAAGGGGGGGGAGGGGAAAAAAAAAAAGAAAGAAAGAGAGGGAACATTGACTTTTCTACCCACTGAAACCTAGATTCTACCCAACCAGCCTCCTCAAGAACCTCCTCACTTACCCAGGTCATTTGACACTACTAGGGACACCTGTCTTTCCTTTTCGTTATCACCTTCATTGAGGAATAATTTATGAACAACACACAGCACCTATTTAAAGCATATCATTCAATGAGTATTGACAGTTGGCTTCACCAAGGAAAATACCACAATCGAGATGCAGAACATTTCCATCACCCCCAAAGATGTCTTACTCCCCTTTACAGTCCATCCTCCCTCTGAACCCAGTCCCAGTTTTCTGTCACTACAGTTTGTATTTTATGTAAATGGTATCGCTCACTGTGTACTCTTTTTGCTTGGGTTCTTTCACAACTTAATGTTTGAGATCCATCAATATGGTTGTGTATGTAAATGGTATCGCTCACTGTGTACTCTTTTTGCTTGGGTTCTTTCACAACTTAATGTTTCTGAGATCCATCAATATTGTTGTGCGTATCGGTAGTTCGATCCTTTGTATTGCTGAGTAGCAACCCCACCTGTGCATACACTGCTATCTGTTTATCCACTCATCTGCTGATGGACATTCAGGTTGTGCTGAGGTTCTGACCATCGTGAATGAAGTTGTTATGAACATAACTGTCCAGGTATTTGTATGGTCATACTGGTTTCTTTTGAGTACGTACTTAAAGTGTAATGGCTGAGTTGTAGAATGTGTATATTTAAGTTTTTCTAAAACCCCAAATGGTTTTCTAAATGGACTGGACCATTTTACATTCCCACCAGCAGCTGAATTCCAGTTCTTCCACATCCTCACCAACTCTTGGTGCTCTGTTGGTGAAGCTCATCCTAGCCATTCTAGCGGGTGCACAGTGATAAGATGCCTTTCTGAATTTTTCATGGAGCTTGCCCTCTCCTCTAAGTTCTCTACTTGACCACCTCCCGACCTGCTGCTGATTAGATGCTGGCCTTCTCCGAAGCTCTGTCCCCAGGCTCCCCGAGGCACTTGCTCTCACCTAGCTGTGACCTGCACACCAGTGACTCCCAGATCTCATCTCTGGCTTCACCCTGATTTCCAGACCCACAGTTCCTGTGGTTACTAGAGATCTCCACTGGGTGTCCCATGGGCAAATCAGCCTCAAATGACCAAAAGAGAACTTGTTACCCATCCTTTCCTCAAACCTGTCCTTCCCCTCGGGAACTCACAGTATCTATTTCTATGTCCTGAACAAACCATCGTCTAGATTTCATTTCCCTCCAAATTAATCTGTAAATTTAATATAATTCTGATCAAAATACAAATATCCAAGAATAGTCAAGACACTTTGAGTAAGAAAACTGCAGGTTCCTGACCCTAACTAAGAACTTATTATAAAGCCCTAGTAATTGAGAAAGTGTGCAGGAATAGATAAATAGACAGAAGAAGGCCCTGCGTATAGGAAACTCTATATACAACAGAAGTGGATTACACAGCAATGGGGTAAGGATGGACTCAATGTTTAAATTTTACTAGGACAAATGTTTAAATTATACTAGGCAAAATGTAAAATTATATCCCTACTTCATACCATACTCAAAAATAAATTCAAGAGGGTTTGGATACCAGGGTTTAAAAAGTAAAAGTAAAAACTTTTTAAACAAATATAGGGCCAGCCGGTGGCGCACTGCTACAGTGCGCCGCTTGGGAAGCGCGGCGGCGCTCCCGCCAAGGGTTCGGATCCCACATACAGACCGGCCGCTCACTGGCTGAGCGAGGTGCGGGAGCAACGCCGAGGGTTGCGATCCCGTAGCCGGTCCCGGTCCGGTACGGGCGCGACACTGAGGGTTGCGATCCGTTGCCGGGCACGAAAAAAAAAGACAAAACGGAAAAAAAAAAAAAACTTTTTAAACAAATATAAAGAGACTATATTTAAAAACCTAGAATAGTGAAAGACTTCTTAAAGAAGACTTTTTAAAAAGCCTAAGCCATAAAAGATGTCATCATAAATTTGACTTCAATTAAAAGTTCTGCCCACAAAAGAAAACACAAGTGAAAATTAGCTCCGCTGTTTGGGAAAATACACTTGCAACCCACATAAAGGCCAAAGGACTGTCATCAGAATATATAAAGAACTTGTAAAAATTAGAAAGAAAAAATACCAATAATTCAAATGAGAAGTGGACACAAAAAATTTGAAATGGAAATTCCCAGGGAAGGAAACAAGAACAGCCGATAAGCATGTAGGAAAAAAAAAAAAAAAAGCTCAACCTTCCTAGAAGCCAGGAAAAGACATATGATAACAATGTGATATTATCAGATTGGCAAAAATTTGAAGTTTATCCCAGAGGTTTAGGAATAATGAGGCTAAAAGGGAATTACTATATTCTGTTGGTGGGCATGAAAGCTGGTGCAAACATTTAAAAGCAACTTCATTTCTTAATATATTCCTTGGAGAAACTCTTGTACTCAAGACAACAGGTTAATAATAGTGATTTTATTGCACCATTGTTAATGACGAAAAACCAAACACAGCCTGAGTATCAACAGAAGAATGGACAAATGTATTACAGTATATTAATACAAAGGAATGCTCTACAGCAATGCAAATGAATGAACTAGAGCCTCCTGTATTAACATGGGTAAACTGAAGACATCTAATGCTGGGCAAAATAAGCAAGCTGAAAAAGAAAACTTGCAAAATAGTATTTACACAGTTAAAAAAGCAAAGTAATCCACGTGCATATTTGTCACCCCCGCTTACTCGCAAGAGTCTTATTTATCTTTGTTGTCCTAGCACAGTGCTTAATACGTAAGAGGGACTCTACAAAGGTTTGCCAAGTAAAGGAATATATGGATGAGCCAATTAATTCCAACAACTGTGTCATGAAAGTGAAGAAACAGAGGGAGCACTAGACTCTATGTCAATCGGATGAGGAAAGAACTGTATAAAGTATCAACTGGCCCCAGCAACTAGGAAGGCTCTAGAGGTGCCCCTTTACCCACTGGAAAACCAGCCAGACCTGGCTGAGGAAGTCTTTAGGGAAGGGCGGGCCCAGGACATTCCTTTTCTCTCTCTCTCTCTCTCTCTCTCTCTCTCTCTCTCTCTCTCTCTCACACACACACACACACACACACACACACACACACACGTGCACTTGCGCACGTTTGCAAGACCAAAGAAGCAGTCGAGAGAAAAGCAACACTTCCTGAGAGCTTGGAAAAGACATTTTCTACAACATGCTGCCAACCTGATTTGTGAGAGACTTCAAGACAGAAANAGCTCCCATTTCCCTGATCCTTCCTGGACCCCATGGCTTTCCATGCCCACCTCCCCACCCCCCTACCCCCCATGCCTACTCCAGCCTGCAGAAGCAGCAGATGGACACACATTTTGTAATTATCACCACAGCCATGCATCTGGTAGCCTTCCCTAGTCATTCAAAGTAATTAATCTCTTATGCTCATTGATGATCATGTGCTGCTGAAACATGGATCCATTGGGAAGTAGGAAAAGGAGACACCACAGTATCACTGCAAATCACTGTTCTGTGCACAGAGCTTATGTCATTCTTCCAAGCACTGCGTCATTTAAAAAGATAAATAGGATACATGGATATGATGCACGATTGCTTTCATTAGAGGTATTTCCTGACAGGACTTTAAAAGAAATGTCTGAAATCACTGCTCAGGGACTGGTTTCACCAACCACAGTAATCATGTAAATCATGCAAGCTCTGATAAAGGGTACCTGGAACAACTCAGGGTGCTCAACCTGCTTTCCATCCACTCCTTTCACCCAGTACAGGATGAGGGGACAGAGAAACAGCAGGCGAGGATTCCAAAGGCTGAGATCCACGTGGGTCATGCGACTCCCCTGTGCCACCTCCTCTTTTTCCTCCAGACCAATTACATCCTTAAAACTGTGTATTCACAGCAGCCATGTGCCCCGCCCCGAGTCTCACTGCCAACTTATACAAATGAAGTCAACTTGAGCACAAGTTTTAAGTAGCTACCTGACACTTCTTCCAAAAAGCCTGACATTCAACAGAGTGGTGGGAATCAGACAAAGTGTGCACGGGGTGGAGGGAGAGAATTTCCAGATCCAAAGTTTGCATGAATTAGGAAAGTGGAAGGGTGATATGTTTTCAGCTACCACCTGAAAACTCTTCCAAATGGCAAAACGTCCTCACCCAAAGAACCAGCTGGGCATCTAAAAATCACACCGTAGACTGATCCGCATGAACATCCGGGTCACCCAGGAGGCCACACAGGCAGGCAGTGAGTCAGCACTGATGTGTCCCAGCTCAGGGCGGTGCTGGGATCTGCTCCCTGAAGTCGCAGGCATTGATCAGCTCTACAGCAAGCACCATCAACACTCACCACTGAAATACTTAATTTCCTCCTCTTTTTTTCGAGGGGGGGGAAGGGAGTGTTGTTTATCTTCAGGGAGGTTCATTTGCTAACGGGACACACCAGAACTGATCCTATTTTTCATGATCTGGAAAGAGGCTCATGAATCTGTCACGGGTAAGGGTTTGCGGCTGCTGGTGTTATAATGACTTCTGCCAACATAAACTCCTGAAGGGCTTAACCACATCCTGGTTTCTCCCCCTCTTTTAACTTAAAATCACCCACCCTATGTTGTTCATTTATTTTCTTGACTATCTGCCTCTAAAGATTAATTTGTTCCACTGTGAGGGCAGTCCCATTAATCTACTTCAGAGATTCAGCCCACTGCTCTTAGACAAATTTATTTTTTACCCAGATTCTAACCTTTATTTGTATGCAGCAGAACAGTTCACTTGCCCCCACCATATTCAACCTTTCAGCTGTTAATTCTTCCCTCACTTACTAGGAGGTGTCTCAGAATTTTTACACTTGCAATTCAGACAACATAAAATAAAGTCCACATAAATAATCCAACCACAGTAAATAATCAATGGAGTGAATTTAGCAAAACCATAACCTCCTACTTCATAATCTCAACTACAGTAATTTCATCAGGATTCCCATGATTAATGAGGGAGAATATTTTTTGGCTACAAATACCTAAATCTTGTCATGATCTGGAAAGAGGCTCATGAATCTGTCACGGGTAAGGGTTTGCGGCTGCTGGTGTTATAATGACTTCTGCCAACATAAACTCCTGAAGGGCTTAACCACATCCTGGTTTCTCCCCCTCTTTTAACTTAAAATCACCCACCCTATGTTGTTCATTTATTTTCTTGACTATCTGCCTCTAAAGATTAATTTGTTCCACTGTGAGGGCAGTCCCATTAATCTACTTCAGAGATTCAGCCCACTGCTCTTAGACAAATTTATTTTTTACCCAGATTCTAACCTTTATTTGTATGCAGCAGAACAGTTCACTTGCCCCCACCATATTCAACCTTTCAGCTGTTAATTCTTCCCTCACTTACTAGGAGGTGTCTCAGAATTTTTACACTTGCAATTCAGACAACATAAAATAAAGTCCACATAAATAATCCAACCACAGTAAATAATCAATGGAGTGAATTCAGCAAAATCATAACCTCCTACTTCATAATCTCAACTACAGTAATTTCATCAGGATTCCCATGATTAATGAGGGAGAATATTTTTTTGCTACAAATACCTAAATCTTATCTAACTGAAATAAAACTATTTCCAAACTTTTTGGGATTTGTTTTTGATTATAACTTGATAGAGTTTGGATGTGTTGTCCCCACCAAAACTCATGTGGAAATTTGATCCCCAATGTGGCAGTGCTGGAAACTGAGGCCCATGTGGCTCTCCCTACAATGGCATTTCTTTTTTTATCACTATTGTTATTACCATTACAATTATTTTCATAATCATCCTGCTTCAAAGAGTGTGTAACAATGTGGCAGTGCTGGAAACTGAGGCCCATGTGGCTCTCCCTACAATGGCATTTCTTTTTTATCACTATTGTTATTACCATTACAATTATTTTCATAATCATCCTGCTTCAAAGAGTGTGTAGTGAAGACTAACCTGCCCTTAGCTCCTGAGAGTGAACGTTAAGCCCTTAGAATGTCCATCTGAAAAAAGTGTCTTTTTTTCCCTGGGGGATGGGTGGAGGTTAGCCATTCCAGATACTGTAATGATGTGACTTAGGTTGGGGGTTTGGGGTCATGTGGTATCAGCTGGACACAGAGCTCAGCCACGTGAGCAGTCAACCATGTCTATGTGACCCAGCCCCAATAAGAACTCTGGACACCCAGGCTCAGGTGAGCTTCCCTGATTGGCAGTAGTCTGTAGGTAATGTCACACATCATTCCGAGAGAATTAACACTGCCTGTTCCGTGGGAGGAGACAACTGAAAGCTCCACATTTGTAACTCAACTGGACCCTGCCCCATGTGTCTCTTGCCTTGGCTGATTTTAATCTGCAGCCTCCCACCCTAATAAACAAGAACCATGAGTATAACAGATTTCAGGGAGTTCTGTGAGTTCTTCTGGTGAATTATCAAACCTGAAGGTGGTCTTGGAGACCCCTAAACTTGCAATTGGTGTCAGAAGTGAGGGTGGTCTTGTGGATGGTTTCTTATCTTTGCAGAGTGCTGAACAGAGACCAGGAAGTAAATGAGGAGTTTTGCTCCATGACTGCATGTATTTGGCAAGCTTATCTAACATTTCTGGGTTGATTTTCCTCAATGAAGATAATCTTAATCAGCTTTATAAATATTCCAAAGTGGAGCTTGTGCTCACCTAGTAAGAAGTCAGAGAAAGGCCGTGAGAAGTAGACAGAGCATAGGATCTGGACTCAAGTGTGTGTCCAAACACAAGCTCCAGCACACACTAGCTCTTTGGTGGATGCAGCCTGATGCGTAATGAGTCCTAATAAAAGTTTGAGCTGCTGGCACACTGGGACCAAATCCGTTTGGCTATTAGTTAAAGCTACATGTATTTCTGGCTAATAAACCCCAATCCTTTAATACTTACCTGCCAATTACACTAAAACATAATAAGGCTTTCATAGACATTGGCTACAGCCACTAGAATGTAGATTTCATTTGATTCCAGGTTTTGGAACCGCCCAAGTCTCTCTCTGTTCAAAAACATTGTTCTGAAGGTGAAAGCTTTTAAAAGGTGTATTTTCACTTATTAATCTTGCATTCGAGTTCAGTTCCTCATCCCAGCCCCCTGAGATTGCAGTCTGTTGAGAGGCCAGATGGAAAGGTTCCCTGCCTCTGAACACTCAGGCCCATTAAACTGAGCAATACAGCAGCTTCCGCTGCTTTCTCTAGCAAGTGCAGATCCCCTGAAAACACATTCTGTTAAACACTTCAGTTCCTACCTTAGAGAACCATAGAATAAGCTGACAGCCTGGCATTTCTGTCCTTTTATTCCCATTTTAATATGCTTTGAGCATTAAGATTTTCACCACAGTTCACTGCAGCCTTGTAAGAGATTGTTTTAAAAATAAAATGGACATGGAGCTTTGCTGCTAGGCCTCAGTCCCTCGATTAGTTACGGGCACACGGACATTCAGTAAACATTTGTTGAGCAAACGAATAAAGAGAATGTAGTAAAATGCCAAGCTGTGTCTCCTCCACTCACCCACACAGGTTTTCTGTGTTGTAAATACCCAGTTTATTTTTTATCTCAACTGTGTTCAGCTCAATGCAGAAGAACTTGAGTCCTTCCATGTATACACAGACTAAATGATAATTTTTTTTTAAAAGGATAGAATGTTAAGTGGACAGACATCTGATGGGAACAGGATGAGTTGACAACGATCTCCACCAAAGCCCATCAGAAAAGCGACACAGTTCCATGACACCATGGCAGAAGGAGGAGATTCCACCTTCCTCCTGCCAGCACAAGAACAGCAGAGCAGGCCTGCCTCTCTGAAAACACTGCTTGATGTATATTTACTTACAGACCAGGATCAGATGTCTCTTCCTATGCTATTGCATGGCCATGACATTTCCACGACCTGGCAGATTACTGAGGCCAGGAAATATCATCTCGCCACCCACTCTTAGATTTAGTCATCCTGTATTTATAGGCTCTGATTGTTAAAATGATAGATTATATCACAACCTCTAGTTCAAAAAATGAAATAAAAGCATGAAAAGGAAAATCTGATATTTATCAGACAGTAGTGGCATAGGCACCTTCAACTATAAAAAGATTTTTTTTTTTTAAAGCCCACTGATGGGACAGACAACTCCCCTAACAGATGGTAAGGCAGATGCCCTCAAGCCCACATTAAATGCATTTTCTGTCCATCATCCCAGTACAATGGAGGTGTTCTTATGTGACCCCAAGATTGAAAACTATTCAAAGAAAGTGAGAAAAAAGAAAAGAAGCTCCCCACTAGCCTGACTAGCTGGTCCTAAACCTCCATGCCTGATTTTTACCATGTCCACTAGTCTATCACTACTGATCATTCAAATCCAAGTCACACCAAAAATAAAATTACCCCTTTTCTTCTTGCATTATATAGAAACATCCTTTTGCTACCCTTAAAAATCAGCTCTACTGTAATCTCAACTTCATCAGAAATGGCATTTACTCAAGGGGAAAAATTAAGACACCACTCTTAATAAATCACTAAGGCATTAGTGTGGTGACCACAATTATACTGCTGTGTTTTAAAGGGTCCAAGTCAGGAAGACTTACATGTTAAGAGTCCACAGTTTGAATATGAATCAAAAGGGGCAAACACAAGTCTTCTCCCCAGTAGCCAGTGACCCACACAGGATGAAACCATGGACCCAAAGTACATGACACAAGGTGACACACCAAAAACAATCACTTCTGAGAAGTTAGCAGATTCTTTAAAATCTACTTTTAGCAATACAAGAATATCACTGGTGAATCTGGTTATTTTACATATATATCATGTGATGAGGAAGCATTATCTGAGATAGAATCAGATTCACCTAGCATGTTAAGGACCTTCTATGTGCCAAACTTTCCATTAGTGCTTTCATACATACCCTGACTTCTCCGCTTATTAACTGCGTGACCTTAGGAAAATTACAGAACCCTTCTATGCCTCAAATTCCTTAACTGATAACAATAGTGTCAATCTCCTAGCTGTGTTGTGAAGATGAAATGAGCCTTTCTGTGTCCAGTCAGGCAGGAGGAAAACTTGGAGATCGCCACTCCATCCTAACAACAAGTAAAAAGCTAAACAAACTTAAAAATCAACAACTCTTTTTAGATCCATAAGAAAAGTGAGGTCACAGGGCAAACCAGTGCCCCCAAAGCAGAGAGACTAACCAGTGAACACAGAGGATCACAGCTTGCTGGAGCAGAAACCCACAAAGAGCAACCTCCATGGGAACCAGAGCCAAGGTAGGGAAGCACCAAGTGTAATTTCCAAATTGCTAGAGTCATGTCTAAGAGATTCAAACTCTAGGGGGGCATACCCAGTCATAGGGGAGCCCCCACACTTTCGTGAACTTTACCTCCAAGAGTTCTACCACATCCTCATAATGAACAGAAAAAAATTCCCTCTGCTTCCCAGCAGAAAGAAGGAAAAAAGAACCATTCTGAAATACACCAGGTCATTCTGTTCTTAACAAGATCTGCCTTCAGGACCATCTATTTAACCAGAGTCTAGAACCTGCTGGGGTTTACCAGAACCTAACTGACTTGGGGAAAGGAAAATAAACAACTACAGCTGGCTCTAGCCAACTTTCCCACCTTTAGGTGGACAAGCTAAGAAGCATTTGTGAAGTTCACAGTCAAGAGGCACAAGCTCATTAAATGACGGAGACCTAATTACAGGACTATAGAAAGTGTTCCCTCCCCACACCTGGTCACCACATTACTAAAGGCCTATTTTCAGTAAGCAGTTCCTTTTACCTAGTTCATCATGTCCAGATATCAAAAAACAATTATAAGGGCCGGCCCAGTGGCGCACTGCTACAGTGCACCGCTTGGGAATGCGGTGGCGCTCCCGCCGAGGGTTCGGATCCCACATACAGACTGGTTCCCGCTCACTGGCTGAGCGAGGTGCAGGCGCAACACCAAGGGTTGCGATCCTGTTGTCGGTCCCGGTCTGGTACGGGCGCAACACTGAGGGTTGCGATCCGTTGCCGGACACGAAAAAAGACAAAAAGGAAAAAAAAAAAAAAACAATTATAAGACATGCTAAAAAGCAAGAAACACAGTTTGAAGAACAGAGTAAAACATCATAACCAGTTTCAAGTATAAAAGGGATGTAGGAATTATCAGGTCAGGAATTTACAACTATGAATAACATGCTAAGTACTGTAATAGATAAAGTAGACAGCATGCAAGAACAGATGAGCAATGTAAGCAGAGAAATGCAAACTCTAAGAAAGAACCAAAAAGAAATGCTAGAGATCAAAAACACTGTAACAGAAATGAAGGATGCCTTTGGTGGGCTCATTAGTAAACTGGACACAGCTGCGGAAAACATCTCTGAGCTTGAGGATGTCTCAGAAATGAATGGAGAGACATTCCATGTTCATAGACTGGAATACTCAGTACTGTCACCTGGAAGAATGAATACTGTAGATTCAATGCAATACCAAACAAAATCTCAGCAAGTTATTTTGTGGATATCAACAAACTGATTCTAAAGTGTATAAAGAGAGGCAAAGACCCAGGGTAGCCAACATAATACTGAAGGAGAAGATTGAAGTTGGAGGACCGGAGCTAACCAGTTAGCTCAGTTGGTTAGAGTGTGATGCTGATACCACTAAGGTCCATGGTTCAAACCCTGTACCAGCCAGCTGCTAAAAAAATCACATACCTGGGCCGGCCCGGTGGCACACTGCTACAGTGCGCCGCTTGGGAGCGTGGTGGCGCTCCCACCGAGGGTGCCGGTGCCCTATAGACACCGGCCCAC
>NW_007732902.1:11958-18538 GCF_000696425.1 Galeopterus variegatus | reverse complement strand
ATACAAACCGGCCGCTCACTGGCTGAGCGAGGTGCGGGCGCAACACCGAGGGTTGCGATCCCGTTGCCAGTCCCGGTCCGGTACGGGCGCGACACTGAGGGTTGCGATCCGTTGCCGGTCACGAAAAAAGACAAAAAGGAAAAAAAAATAAAATAAAATCACATACCAAAGTTGGAGGACTGACACCACCCTACTTCAAGACTTACTATAAAGCTATGGTAATCAAGACAGTGTGATACTGGTGAGAGAATAGATAAGATCAATGGAACAGAATAGACAGCCCCCAAATAGACCAACATAAGAACAGTTGTAGGAATGCAGGCCATATTGAACTCCATCTTTTGGCCCCTAATAGCTTTACTTGTTGTTTCTATGGCCCCCTTCATAAGCTCCACTAGGAAGCTATACATTAATTTGAAACATGGCAAGCATGGTTAAAACAATGACTGAAAAGCTAGGCTAACTTAAGGTAAAGATCAAGGCTTTCCTGTTTTTGCTGGCAGTGTCCTTAAGTTAAATGCTCACTGATCATAAAATATCCAGAGGTTAACCACATCAACATAATTTTTAAGACATGCTTCCTTTTGGTCCAAGTTTTTTGTCCCCAAGTTCCTTTATAAACCTCTGCTACCCTCCAGACATTGCAGAGTACAGCTGCGCAAGCATCTGAATCACCGTCCACCCAATCCTTCCCATATGTAAGTCACCCATTAATAAATTCTTTGTTAAACTGCATGGAGGTGCCCACTTTGTTTTTTGTTCTCAAAGTTCCTTTTCAGTTTAAAGGCTATTTTACGTTATCTCCTTCCTCAGACAGTCAACTGATCTTTGACAGAGAAGCAAAGGCAATACAATTGAGCAAAGATAGTCTCTTCAACAAATGGAGCTGGGACTACTGGATATGCACATGCAAAAATATAGATCTAGACATAGGCCTTCACAAAAATTAAATGAATCATACAAAGATGTAAATGTAAAATGCAAAACTATAAAACTCCTAGAAGATAACATAGGAGAAAATTTAGATGACCTTGTGTTGGTGATGAGTTTTAGATATAACACCAAAGGCATGATCCATGAAAGAAAGAATTGATAAGCTGGACTTAATTAAAATAAAAATTTCTACTCTGCAGAAGGCACTTTCAAGACAATAAAAAGAGAAGCTACAGTCTGGGAGAAAATATTTGCAAAAGACACGTCTGATAAAGAACTACTATCCAAAACATACAAAGAACTCTTAAAACTCAATAAAACAACCCAATTAAAAAATGAGTCAGAGACCTTAACAGACACCTGAAAGAAGGTATATAGACTGCAAATAAGCATATGAATAGGTGTTCCAAATCATATGTCATCAGGGAAATGCAAATTAAAACAAAAATGAGATATTACTATATACCTATAGAATGGCCAAAATCTAGAACACTGACAACACCAAATGCTGACAAGGATATCGAGCAAAAGGAACTCTCATTGCTAGTAGGAATGAAGAATGGTACAGCTACTTTGGAAGACATTTGGGAGGTTTCTTACAAAACCAAACATACTCTTACCATACAACACAGCAGCTGTGCTCCTTGGTATTTACCCGAAGGACTTGAAAACTTATGTCTACACAAAAACCTGCACAGAGATGTTTATAAAAGTTTTTTTTCCACAATCGCCAAAACTTGGAAGCAACCAAGGGTGAACAGATACACTGTGGTACATCTAGACAATATAATATTATTCACTGCTAAAAAAATGAGCTGTCAAGCAATGAAAAGACATGGAGCAATCTGAAATGCATATTACTAAGGAAAAGAAGCCAGTCTGAAAAGACTACACATTGTATGATGCCAACTATATGACGTTCTGGTAAAGGGAAACCTATGCAGACAGTAAAAAGGTTATTGGTTGCCAGGGCGAAGCAGGAGGGAGGGATGAACAGGCAGAGCACAGAGGATTTTTAGGCCAAGGAAACTATGCTGTATGATACTTTAGTGGTGGATACATGTCATTCAAAATTTGTTCAAACCCACAGAATGTACACCACCAAAAGTGAAACCTACTGTAACCTATGGACTTTGGGTGACAATGATGTGTCAACGTAGGTTTAACAGTTGTAACAAATGTACCACTCTGGTGAGAGATGTCAATAATGGGAGATGCTCTGTGTGTGTGGGGAGGAGGGGTGGAGGGAGTATATGGGAAAGCTCTGTACCTTCTAGTCAATTTCACTGTGAATCTAAAACTGTTCTAGAAATAAAGCCTATGAATTTAAAAAAAAAAGAGTATGAAGGATTTAATAAATATTTAAAATTTTTTTATAAAAAAAGGTTAAACAAATTAACACATTAAATGTGATTAGATCAGTGCCTGGCATATATTAAGTGCTTAGTAATTAGCTATTATAATTGTTGTTACTACCTCCAAAATTGTTGTCACTGCAAATAATCCCTAGTAAAACCCAGGGAGATGGTTATTATTACATCCATTTTATGGAGGTAGAAATGAAGGCTCAGAGAGATTGGGAAAACTGCTTGAAGTTACACAGTGCTGGTGCTGGCATAAGATTCTTGACTCAAAGTCCAGTACTCTTCCCATCGCTCACCACACCCCTGCAACAAGAGGCTATAAATAAATTATCAGAATCAGCAACAATGCCTTCCTTACATTTCTAACTTCAAAGTGGCATAACAGTTATATGTAAAATAATTTTGACCGAAAACCAGCACCTCCAGAGATGGCTACTTAAAAAAAGGACATGATTAGTTGTTGGGCATTTAGTTCAGATAGGACAAAATCTTTTATTTTTTTATTTTATTTTATTTTTTTTTCTGCATATTTATTTTAATGTGCCTAGAATAGACTTTTTTTTTTAATTTTTATTTTGTCAATATACAATGTATATGATTATTATGGCCCATCANAGGGAGGGATGAACAGGCAGAGCACAGAGGATTTTTAGGCCAAGGAAACTATGCTGTATGACACTTTAGTGGTGGATACATGTCATTCAAAATTTGTTCAAACCCACAGAATGTACAACACCAAAAGTGAAACCTACTGTAACCTAAGGACTTTGGGTGACAATGATGTGTCAACGTAGGTTTAACAGTTGTAACAAATGTACCACTCTGGTGAGAGATGTCAATAATGGGAGATGCTCTGTGTGTGTGTGTGTGTGGGGGGGTGGAGGGAGTATATGGGAAAGCTCTGTACCTTCTAGTCAATTTCACTGTGAATCTAAAACTGTTCTAGAAATAAAGCCTATGAATTAAAAAAAAAAAAAGAGTATGAAGGATTTAATAAATATTTAAAAATTTTTTATAAAAAAAGGTTAAACAAATTAACACATTAAATGTGATTAGATCAGTGCCTGGCATATATTAAGTGCTTAGTAATTAGCTATTATAATTGTTGTTGTTACTACCTCCAAAATTGTTGTCACTACAAATAATCCCTAGTAAAACCCAGGGAGATGGTTATTATTACATCCATTTTATGGAGGTAGAAATGAAGGCTCAGAGAGATTGGGAAAATTGCTTGAAGTCACACAGTGCTGGTGCTGGCATAAGATTCTTGACTCAAAGTCCAGTACTCTTCCCATCGCTCACCATACCCCTGCAACAAGAGGCTATAAATAAATTATCAGAATCAGCAAAGATACCTTCCTTACATTTCTAACTTCAAAGTGGCATAACAGTTATATGTAAAATAATTTTGACCGAAAACCAGCACCTCCAGAGATGGCTACTTAAAAAAAGGACATGATTAGTTGTTGGGCATTTAGTTCAGATAGGACAAAATCTTTTAAAGTCCTAAATCTCTTGCTGAGTCAAGAAGCTCAGGCAGACTGGCAGGATGGAAGGAAAGAGCACAGGATCAGGCATCAGAAATACGGGGCTGAGTGCTGACCCCTGGCTCATGGCTCTGACATCTCAGGCAAGTTACCCCAACCCTCTTTACTTAAAGTGATGATTGTAAGGATTAAGTAAGATAATGTACATTAGTGGAATGTGAAGTACAGAGCTCTGGAAAAAATATAAGCTATTATTGTTATCACAGTCAAGGTGCCAGTAAAATCTGTTTCCTTTGAATATAAGCTCAAAGGCAAAACTGCCCAGCCTTCCTGAACCGATCCTTGAATAGATAAATGAATTTGAATGAAATTCCCCAGTATTATTACATCATTTCCATTCCTAGAAACTATGAGCTAAAAAAAAGAACACAGAGATGTTTGCTTGGAAACTCCAGCTCGTTTTCCTTCTTTCTTCACTTGGAAGTCTGAGGAATATTCAAATACTACATCCTTTCATCTCCTAAGCCTCCATATAGTAACCAGATGAGAAATAGCCTTGTTCCAGGGGGCAAGGCCCGCCATTTTCATTTAACTACATGGCTGTTAACTGGTGTAAATATTTTGTTCCCCAGACATTGCAGAAACCGGGGGCGGGATTGGGGGTAGAACAGTGTTCAATTCACTGAGAAAATGGAATGCCTTTCTACTACTGGCTGCCTACGGAGCCAGTCAGCAGAGAAATGTGCAAGTCCAAACTTTCCCACCCAAATAACCAAAGCATGAACTTCACCTAGGAGGAGAGCTGAGAAGGGAGTAATATAGTGAGTGGACGGTGTGTCCACACCTACCAGCCTGGTTTACTCTCAGCAGAACCCCTTCCCCCTCACCCCACGTTCATTCCTCTGCATAATCCTCTCTTTTCTTGACTGCAATCCTACTTATTTAACATGCACAACAATTTAGAATCATTTTCCAAATATCTAATTGTTTTAGTTCATATTAATCCCCCAACTACCTATAAATAAAGAAGTTCTATTCCCCGAAGAACTAAATGGTGAGGTCTCCTTCCTCCTTTTCCCTGCTTCTAGAAAGCCTGAAGCCTGACTGTCAACCCTCAGGCAGGAGATTAGAGGGTCAGACTCCAAAAAACGAATCCCTGCAGAAAAAAAGAACCAAATACTGACATTTTGAAGAGTGCCCCCCAACAGGTCATAAAAAAAATCTGGCTTGCAACCTGGTCACTCCATAGTGAGACCTACCAATGGACAAGCTGTGCTCATGCATACAAATGCCAGTCAGTTTACTGTCTCCTCATAGTCAAATGTGAGTATGCTGCCCCAAATCAGCAAAGACAGACGAAAATAGGAGAAAAGGTGGGATTCAGAGGAAACAGATAAGGCAGAGAGCAGAATAATCTTAAAAACAAAGAAAACATGTGGTTAATATCCTCAAAGAGAAAAGAGAATAAAATGCATCCATGAAACAAGAAGAAACACTAAATAAAACAAAATAGTGAACAGAGATCAAGAAAGAGCTCTGGGATATTAGAAATAAGATAGCTGAAATTTAAAAGTAAAAATATCAGCAAAAAGGCTAGAAGATAAAGTCAGGGAAATCTTTCAGAAAGTAGAACAAAANAAAAAAAATAGCAATAGGTACTAGATAAAATAAAAGACAGGTGGTTGTTATCAACTCCAGGAAACACAAAGGGCTATGCAAGAAAGGAGCCATGGCCATGTTTCACTGTTGGCTTAGCAGTGAAAAATATTTGTTCAAATCATAATATTATGAACCTTGACTACTGACTTAAAATATTGGTACGTAACTTTATTGGTGGGATGGAGGGAAAGGAATTGTGTATTATCTTTCTCCTTAAGTGAATATATGAAAAAAAAATGTAGTAAATGCATATTTATAAATCTAAGAGTAAATAGCAAGGAACCAGCCAAAAGTGTTGTTGTATAAAAATATAATAAA
Organism: Galeopterus variegatus; assembly: GCF_000696425.1. Taxonomy (NCBI): domain Eukaryota; kingdom Metazoa; phylum Chordata; class Mammalia; order Dermoptera; family Cynocephalidae; genus Galeopterus; species Galeopterus variegatus. The sequence continues at coordinate 12,777 of NW_007732902.1, read as the reverse complement.
TATAAAATATATACCTCTAGGATGAGGAAAGGCACTGAAACTTTTTCTTTATAAGCCATATAATATTTTTGGTCTTCAAAAGTATTAATATGTATTACATTGATTTAAGCATATATGTATAGGTGTATATATACACACAGAATATATAATTTTAATAGCTAAAATTAAAACTTAAAATCTCTACAACTGCAAGGTGTAACCAATATAAGGGAAAACTGAAGGTTGTAAGATTAAAGCTGAAATAAGTAACTAGCCTCAAACTGAATGACTGTAAAACACCCTAGTCACGGAAATCTTCCACATCTTGTAAAAATATGCTTTCTTCTCACTTTGTAATTATACCACTTCAAAAATCAGACGTTCTACCACCATTTGCACTGATGTTACAAATAGACTCTAAAACATCTGACAGATCTCAGAAAGTACTTCTTTTGCTAATATTTTCATAAGTGATCTAAACCTTAATTTCCACACTGTTTGTGCTTTTGGTCATTAGAGTCTACATTAAATGCTTTGGTCTAATCAGACCAATATCCATTGTTTTTTATACTAATATTTATACACTTTCAAACGAAGCATAAAGCATTTTTCTCGCAATAAAGGTAATACTTTCAAAAGACAGAACTGGCTTTAAGCTTTTTAAAAATGTATACCTACAAACTAATAAAATGTATAAACCAATTATAAGCCTAAAACTATTCAAAACCCTCTCACAATTACCTTTGAAATTTTATCTAAAAGCAAGCAATACATAACATTCATTAGTTTTAAGTCTTTATGAACTGGACATGTTTAGGCTTAGAAATAATGAAGTTAGTA
>NW_007732902.1:8492-10464 GCF_000696425.1 Galeopterus variegatus | reverse complement strand
CACAATGGTAAAATCAAGATTTCATATTGACTATCTAGAATTACACCTTATTTTAGCACTCACTAGTTATCTGAAGATACAAAAATACCTTTAATATGCAGAAATGTTTTGTTCTTCAGAGCATGTATGTGCAGACACACACACATAATACATGGAAAGTTTTTTGAACAGATAAAGGTTTATTTTTTATGCTACCATAGCATTGAAAATAAAATATAACTCTTGATCAGGTTATGAATACCTTGCTGAGGAAAACAGCTTATTTTTTTCAAAAAAAGATGGGAGGTATTAATGTATCCATCAGGGTGGTCTGCAGAGAGACACGCCCTAACTTGGTAAACTCAAACCCATGACAGCCTTCAACAGGAACCAAATCCCCTCATTCCAGTTTTCCTTCCATTAACTCAGTGTAACCCAGAGGGTAGATATCAAATCTACCCACCTGGCCAATGACTTTTGATCCCCTCTTTACACACGCACACGCACGTGCGCACACACCTTTCCTTTGAGCTGCCAACTTGGTTAATATTAAACTGGATATACTTAAAGCTGAGATGGCCTGTGAGAGACAGTGACAATCACTTTGGACACAGAGAGCAAGGGTTTTGGCTGTGACTCAGCCAAACAGCAGCTTTGGACACAACCTCCTCAGGCTCCAGTGTCCTCACCTGGAAACCAATTGCTGGTGGGGGGCGGGGCGGGGTGGGGAATACCTGATGATATAAAAGTTAAAAAAAGTAGACATTCATTCTATAGGAAATATAATGATATTAAAAAGTTCTCTTAAAATTGAGAAATTGAAAGGGGCTTTTTTTTTTTTTTAAGCTAACTATGGCACTATTCTCTCCCAACTAAATCTACCAACAAGAAATAACCATTAGAACTGAGACTTCTCACCACTCAAGAGACACCAGTAATTATTAACACATAAAACACACTAATACATTAGGACATGTCCTTTGACTGCTTTAGTAACCATTCACCATTGGTATAAACAACAGCCACTGACAATAACTATCAGTGGACATTAAGAACAATGGCAAGTCAAAGGTGAACTGGTTTAGAAACTCCCAAATGCTGCTTTAAAAATGAAAGATATGACCTCCTATGGGAAGGAAAATAAGTATTTTATTGCTCTCTGCTGGGAAACAGTAAGTATCTCAACATCCATTGTTGCATTAGAAGGCTCTCAGGTGAGTGTCGTCTATTAGGATATTTTACTAAATAGAGTTATATCACAAGCAATCTTATCTAAAAATTCATCTCACGAATGATACAATCCACAACTGCGAGATCGGAGCCCTGGGCTTGGAGATCCCGGTTCTAGCTTTGTCTCTTCATGGAAGTGTGGGGCTCACTTCCCTCCCTGCGGAATGGGTCTGTGGAGGCAGAACCAGCTCTCTCTTCCAGAAAAACAAGGTTGGAGAAAGTCAAACCCATAAGGTGCTTTGAGAACTGACTGTAGTCAAGAGCTGCTTTATCACCAGAGATACAGCTTACAAGCATGAATAGTTAGCACCTCGGTGCTTTCCTTTCCACAAACTGCCATTGTCCGAGTCCTGGTGCCAACACCGCCACCGGGCAGAATCAGTTCATGCCACGCTCTGGAGACCCAAGTGGATTCAAGCATCCATGATCAGAAAGTTCTAGATTTTGAAAGCTGCTTACCTGCAGTTTTAAAGCTCTCTCTTCCTCACTGTCTGCATCAAGAAGATCATCAATGTCAATTTCTACATCCGGCATTTCTTCTTCCTGGGGGGCAAACACGAAGGCATTTTATTTAGGAAGAAACTAAATTGCACCGAACTAATTTAGTTGAGTTCAATGAATGATGAGATCATCAACTGAGAAGGGATAACAGGTAGGACGGGGGACGAGGGAAAGAGGAGGAAGGGAGAGCGAGAAGGTGAGCAGAGGACGGTTAAGAGCCACAAAGCAGAAAAAAGTAACATTTCAAAAATGGTAAGTTTCT
>NW_007732902.1:2151-3351 GCF_000696425.1 Galeopterus variegatus | reverse complement strand
GGGAGTGCCGCCGCGCTCCCAAGCAGCGCACTGTAGCAGTGCGCCACCGGGCCGGCCCAGAGATTTTTAATGTAAACAAAAATCCCACTTTGTAAAAGCTGGCTAACAATTCCTTAAAATATTGTGTAGGACAAACCAATTCCCTCAGTCCACAGGCTGCAGTTCCCCCTTGTCCTGCAGAGACTGTAGCCACTGAGGGCTCCAGAGCAAGGGACCAGAGTGACAGAAGGAAGAGCTTGCCCAGGCCAAGGCAGGAGGGAAGGCTGCCCTGTCCAGGTGTGTGGAAGCTGGGCCAGGCTGCAAGTCCTGGCAAGAAGGAAAGATTTTAAAACAGCGAAAAACAGGAAGGAAGAACAGATAGCATTTGGAGATGAACTGGTCATTGGGTGAAAGGGGAGGAAAAGGAAAAGAGAAGACCCAGGTCCTGGGCCCAAGAGGTTTTGGAGAAAGATGGCAATGACAGGGAGCACACCAGGACCTTGAAGACACTTCACAAGCCAACAGACAGTTTGAACTTTAGCCATCACCAGTCCCCACCAGTGAGCAGAGCAGGATCCCCAGCTGCCCCTGCACAGGTCACACTCAGAACCTGCGGCAGGGCCTGCAAAGGCCAGGAGCTCAGAACGGGCTCCGGCACGGGGACGCAGTGATGCAACCCAGGCAGTCTCAAGACACAGCAGGCCTGCGGTGATGACAGACACACGCACACATGTGCACACGCACACAATCTCACATACACTTCTAACCAGCTGGAAAATTTACACTGTGAATCTTGTCAGGTGTCAGGTCAGCTTTTAAAAACCATGAATACTCACCCCTGCCCACAGCAGTGAAGAGGTGGGTGGGAGCGTTCAGGCTAAAACTTAGCTTGAAAATGGATCATGGTTTTCAAGCTCCATGAGACACAGCTTACAGGCCCCTGACCGTGGCTAACAGCTCTCAGCAGCTTCCATCTCAAAATAGGGATGGAAAAGTACTGTGGGATTAAACCACTGTGAACACTGTGGCAGCTGACAGAGAAATGTGGGGTGGCAGGAGGAGGGGCCCAGGGAGTGGCAAACACCAGTCTGTTATGGTCGGTCCAAACATTCACCTGAAAAACAGCCCAGCTTCTGATAGCTCCTCTTTCTGAAAATAAACCTGAAGGGGGGAAATGGCGTAGGAAGTGTATGAAAAGAACTGAATCCTTGCGATTATGTG
>NW_007732902.1:0-503 GCF_000696425.1 Galeopterus variegatus | reverse complement strand
ATAACCTCCTAAACCATCAATCAAGAGTTAGAGGAAAACTGCAGACATGTGAAGAAACACCGCGTCTTAATGTCTTAATATATTTACCTCCTATTTCGAGAAGTCCTCTAGCAAAACAAAGAAATAAACTAAGAAGGTCATCTGCAGTTGTTCATGAAGGCCAGAGGGCACATAATAAAATCAAGATTGAGGCGGGGTACGTGGGATGCCAGAAGTGAGGGACAAAGCAAATGGAAGCTTGAAGAGCCAGGAAGCCGGGTGACAGGAGCGGAGGTGACCTAACTCATATGGCCAGAGTCCAGTGCCCACAGGCACACATCTGACAGGCAGCCAGGACACTTAGATGGTGAGGGTAGGTTGGCCTCAGCTTAGGTCTTCAACAGAACATGGGTAAACAGTGTACATCTTTCTAGTTTGATCCCTTGTTACTAGTATTTCCCCAGTACATACTTGTTTTCAAAGTTAAGTAACTTCTGATGGCTGAAGCTTGCTCAAACAGCAAA
>NW_007732901.1:124112-124448 GCF_000696425.1 Galeopterus variegatus | reverse complement strand
AGTCCATGTGAAGGCAAACAGATCCTGTGAGGAAGGGTCTAAGGGGATGGAGAAGAAGGCACCTTTTAAGTCTAAAACTGAGAAGTAGGTGGTAGAGGCTGGAACCCGGGACAAAAGGGTATAGGGATTAGGGACGAGGGAATGGATAGGAATGATGGCAGAGTTGATTAAACGGAGGTCTTGGACCAAGAGATAGGAGCCATTTGGATTTTTTACCGCCAGTATGGGAGTACTGAAAGGTGATTGAGTGTGGCGGAGGTATCCCTTCTTGAGAGGGTCCTCGATAATGGGTTGGAGTCTGTGAAGCACTGTGGTGCTGAGGGGGTACTGAGACTG
>NW_007732901.1:120762-122285 GCF_000696425.1 Galeopterus variegatus | reverse complement strand
GGAAGACTTTAAAGGCCACTGATAAAATCTCAGTCTGTGGGGTAGCGGGACCCTGTTCTAGATTTTTTAACTTAGCCCCAATGTCGGAGTAGGATTGGGCCAAAAAATATGTCATGAGGACATGGCGTCCGTCCTCTGAGGTGGAATCTAGGTTGGTGTATTGTTGGAGAGCCTGAGTTAGTCGATTGAGGAACTCGGAGGGAGTTTCTTCCTTTTTTTTGAGGATTTCTTGGACCTTTTGGAAATTGACAACTTTGCGGGTAGCCCTTTTAAGACCCGCAATTAGGCAGGAGGAAAATTGGTCTCGGGCCTGGATACCCTGGTTTGTATTATAATCCCAATGGGGATCCTGTTCGGGAACTGGGTGTGGGCCCGTTGGGAAGGCGGGGTTAGTGCGATGGGTTTCATCTGCATGAGCTTGGGCCACGTCCCAGATGCGGCGGCGCTCTTCAGGAAGGAGGGTGTTAGCTAGTAACATGTAAATGTCATGGTGGGTGAGGCTGTAGGCCTGGAGAACCCATTGGAGTTCTTTAATGTAAGTGGTGGGATCGGTGGTAAATGATCCTAATTTTTTCTCTAATTGAGTAAGGTCCGCTAGTGAAAAGGGAACATGTACCCTAACAACCCCTTCAGCACCAGCTACTTCACGGAGAGGAGCCACAGTGGAGGACGGGGGGGTGTCCCTGAGAATGAGTAAGGGTGGGGCTAAAAGGGGGAGGAAGAGCGGAAGGGTTAGGTGTGGCAGAAGATGGTGGTGGAGCCGGTGAGGCAGAAAATGGTGGGGCGGAAGAAGATGGTGGTGGAGCCGGTGAGGCAGAAAATGGTGGGGCGGAAGAAGATGGTGGTGGAGTGGGTTGTGGGGATTCGCGGGCAGACGGAACTACAGGAGGAGGGGGTCTGTACGGAGGAGGTTTGTCGGCAGGGTCAAAACCATCAGAAGTAGGGAATGACGGAGGCGGCAAGGACAGAGGGGGTTTGGAAGTGAGGAGAACCTAGGAGGGAGAACAGGTAAGACAGAGGGAGGGATTTTGTGCAAGTAGGCAGAAAGCTTCAACGTAGGGCATCTCCTTCCATTTTCTCTGGCGCTGGCAGAGGTTAAACAAATCTAGGAGAATATCAGGGTCTAGTGTGCCTTCTGGTGGCCATTTGTTTTGATTATTTAATTGGTATTGGGGCCACTCTTGTGTGCAGAGCTTTATAAGAAGCTTAGGCTTGATATAGGGTTCTAAAGACAAAGTGTTGAAGTTTTTTATAAGACATTGAAGGGGGGAGTCTGCTAAAGGTGACGAGGGGGAAGCTCCCATATTCAGGCAGGAAGGAGAGAGGAAGGTAGCGAGGTGGAGAAGAGAGAATCCTTCGGCAGGTGGGAGGGAAAGACACAAATATAGAGGGCATCCCCACTATAATGTGCCAGTCCCGGAGGTTCAGAGACGAACCAGGAGGGAGGAAGGTATAAGTCGTCACTTAACCTTCCATCACCTTGGCAAGGGCGAGTGCCTGGAGGCTCGAAGGAACCCAGCGCC
>NW_007732901.1:113761-119762 GCF_000696425.1 Galeopterus variegatus | reverse complement strand
GTAGTGGGGCATACTGCCCCTGTTAGGGCTGGACGCTGGAGGGGTAGTCCTAGTTTAAAATGGCACCTCTAAAGGGAGACTTATGTTTGGATGAGCCAGTGGTGGGTGCAGAAAGCCAGTACCGGAGAAAATGGACGAGGGCAAAGCATCAGCAGCGGGAACCGCCGAGAGAGTGAAGGAGGTCTGAGAAGGAGTCCCCTCGGGTAAGGGGTGAGCTCCTCCCAGGTTTCGGCACCAATGAAAGAATGAAAGGACCCGAGCTGACAGTTCACCGGAGAAGTTCCACTTTATTTGAGGGTGAAGCATACATTTATAGAGAGCTGAGTTCCGGGAGAGGGTGGTTCGTACGCGGGGCAGTGGCTGATTGGTTGGAAGGGCGGGTGATGATTTTGAGAGGCCATACTTTGGTGCCAGCGGGAATGTTAGGATCCGGAAGAGAAGCCGGAGAGGCGCCATGTTTTAGGGAATGTCTCCTTTGGGGTTTTATGGGGCCCTACAACAACAACCCAATAATCTCTGAGACCAACAAGAACAGATAATCCATAAAGTAAAAAGAATCCCTCTTAGAATAAGATTTCTTTTTCTGTTTTTTTTTTTTTTTTTGGTTTTGTTTTCATGTTCTACACCCCTGAGGAACTGATCTTAGTATGGGCTCTTTTTGAAGTTAATGGGAATTATAGGTTCAGCTCCATGGGGTATAAAGCAAGATGAAAATGAGTCCTAGTCTCATAGCAGAAAACACCATAACAGCCCTTACTGTGCTATTAAGGACTGCTTTCCTTTTCTGTTGTTTATTTTGGAGTGAATACAATCTATCAAGGAAGAGATATTGTTACCAGCTGCTATTCAACATGGAGTCTACAGGAGGAAACAGATATTATGATAGAATCTATGGGGGAACGAAAAGGAACAAAGTTGGTTTAAACAAATCCACAATTCATTGTAGGCTTTCAAACTAGAATTAGATAATTTAAGAAAAATTAAGTCATGTAACAGCACTTGTAATGCTCACTGTTACACTGCCTGTATTTATTTAACTCTTCAATATGTTTTTTCCATGACTCTCTTTTAAATTCTAGATGTTTATAGGACAAAGACACGGAGTTGTTTTTTTTTTTTTTTTTTTTTTTTTTTTTAAGAAAACTTTTCGTTGTTTTTGTATTTTTATTTTTAAAATGCTTAATTAACAAGTACTTGTATATATTCAAGGTGGAAAACATGATTTGATATACGTATACATTGTGCAAATGATTACTGCAATCAAGTTAATCAACACATCTATCACCTCTGAGTTTTAATTCTTTGTATTCCAAGTGTGCCTAAAGACTGGAACATCAAATCCCTAGTCAATGCTTCACCTAATCCCTTAAAATGGCACTTGAATTTTTTTACCACCTCCTGAACCCCTTAAGTCCTCCATCTTTCCCTCTTACTTTTGCCAGATGATCTCTACTGTTAACTTTACAAAGTAAATGGAAAGCTTCAGCTACAAAATTCTCTCTCTCTCCATCTCCCTTTTCTTCCCTCCCTAGTCTCCCCCTGAAAGTCACATAACATAAAAAGACTTTTTTTCCTGTCTTTCTGAACTAGAATATAGTATTTGATAATATAACGGACCTGGCTTCACGCAGGTCTATCCAGCAGTTTTTTCATGTAGAAAGTGCAGCAGAGGGGCTGAGAATGTTGTTGCTGAGGTTGCTGAGTAATTATTTTAAGATTAAAAGTCTGCCTTTGTTATTGAATCTTGCAAGGAGGAAAGCAAGAATTCTCTTTCACCATTACCCAAAAGTGTCTTTTAATTTCCAGAGGTGGTAGCTGGGCACTTTATAAAATAATATTTACTTTGCTAATAATTTTCTATTCCTAAATGCATGATATTCAATATTGGACTTTCAGACAGACAGAAAACGCTTCTTCTTCTTTTTTTTTTTTTTTTGTGGCATTCACCATGTTTTCACTCGTGCACTTTTTTTCCTCCAACCAGTGTGTGACTTGTGAAAATGATTTTTAATGCTCTTTTCCTCATAAAAGTCAGCATATTTTCTCATCCGAAAGTATATAATTTTGGACTTTCAAAGGATAAAATAATGTAAGTTAAACTGCAGCTATCACCTTGGAACTAAAGATAAGTGTAGTAGATAAAAGATAAGAGTAAAGTTGAGGCCATAGAATATCAGAGCTGAGAGGGAATTTAGAGATAATCTAACCCATTTTGCACATGAAAATATCTCTGATACTCGAGGTGTCTTAGAATGCTGAGAAAACAAAGTGCATTGTAAGATCAAATCTTCACTTCTGCTTTTATTATCTTTGCCCCATCACATGATACCTGGAAGACTTCACTCCCAAAACAGAGTTACTGTGGGATAATTAAATAATTATAATTTGTCAGTTTTTACTAAATGAAAGCTTAAAAGTTCAGTCATTAAAAGGATGCAAAACATATGCCTTAATTGTATTTCCAAGATTAATATTTAAATAATCCACACTGTGAAAACATTATTAACATCTTTTAAATCATAAGAACACATTGAACACCAGGAAAAAGTAGTACCTAATACTGGGGGGGTTTTTTTGTTTGTTTTGTTTTGTTTTTGCTTTGTTTTATTTTTTTTAAATCAAATAAGTACCTAGACTGTATCAGAGAGATTTTTGTTGTGTAGTTGTGTTTTTGTCTTTTGTTTTTTCTTTTGCTATAAACCTAACTCAAAAATGAGTTGTCTGTTCAACAAAATATGATATATGACTTGAAACAGCTAAAATAGTAGAAATAAATTAATCATATTTTTGCCTCTTAGATGTTGTAACAATGATGAATGGCAGCCCGCAGAGTGCTGCGGAATCATCCAGCATATAATTTGTGATACTGTAGGTCTCATCCACAGACACACTGACCTTCACTGTGCCCCTGACAGGTTTGGTTATCGAATTCTAGCTTTTGGGCATTCATTCCAATCTTTCAAAGTCATTACTTAACTTTTTTTTTTTTAAAGCAAAGGCTGAGCCGGCCTGCTAACAATTCTGTTGATTACTCTCCTGTCGCCTTTCTTTCCTCATGAAACACAGGCAGAAGACACATTTTTGAATCTTAGTCATATTGCAAATAGAATAAATCATTAATTTCAAGTGAAAGAAATACAGCAATGTTTTGTGGAAATTCTAAAAGCTGAAATAGAAAGTCTGGGTGTATTCATTTATTTATTCATTCATTCATCCAATAACTATTTATCCAGTGCTTATTATGACACTAATCTAGGCACTGGGGATATAGTGTGAGCAAAACAGGTACACGCCCAGTCCACTAGTGTGTACATTCTAGTTGCCACAGAAGATAAGGAGTCTTGCCTAGGGGATGTAGCACTGTTGGCAGAAAAATGAGAGAAGTGAAAGATCCTTGTGCACCGGTGTTTGATCTAAGACATTTAGTGGCCCAGAATGGGCCACCCAGTTCTTCCCTGGGTTATGGAGATGGGGAGAAATGAGGAAGATCAGATCTTCCCTGTGTGAAACCACTGTCTACATTGTGAGCTCCTACTCATCTTTCAACTTCCAGCTCTAATATCTCCTCCTTTAGGAAGCCCTTTTGGGTAACTATTATAAATACCAGCAGATAGGAAAGGCATTTGAGGAGGTGAGGGTACCATCAGATTCACATTTGGACTCAAGACACCTTCCTGACTCCTCCCTACTCTGTACCCAACTTGCTTCCTAATATCCATTCAGAATTGTATAACTCTGTAGTTGGCTTGGAAACTACGTCTCCATGGTACTTACTAAAAACTGGAAGCTTCCAGGAGAAAAAAACAAAGCAAAACAAAACAAGGTCTTCCACCAGTTTACTTCCCCATAGAGTTTGGGAGGACAAGTAGAATGACCAGAAAGTGGATACTGGGTAGTTTTGATCACCAGCAGTAGGTGTTGTCAGAGTTGCTCACAGATAGAGACTGCCTGCTTTAATAAAGAGTGAAAAGACATTTCCCCGTTATCTTAGAACCATGTTTTCAAGACCTAGGGACAAGCCGGTCCAGCTGGAGTGAAAAGCAAGAGTTCAGAAGATGAAAAAAGCCTTGGTGCATCAGTAAAACAGAAAGAAGTCTGAGGGCAGCTGTGAGCAAGAAGAAGAATGTTAACCAGGTGATGCTGAGTGGAACCTTTTTTTGTAGGTGAAAGAAAACATACGAAAGCCATTCTCTTCTTACATAAACAAACAAACAATATAAATAGAGGAAAATATTATACAATTTTAAACTATTATGATAAAATGGCATCAATAATATTAAAGTAACATTTAGAGTGAGATAGTATAATCAGAAGGTGTATTACACCAAAATTCATAACTCCCAGATATACATGATTTCTAAACCTGGACTTCAAATTAAATTTTAATCCACAGCCTGCCAACACATTACTGAGTTTAAGAATATCTCACCTGTAAAATTCAAGTAAGCCATGGGTTTGGGGTGGTAGAGTGGAAGGGTAGGCAGGAAAGGAGATTCCTTGTAGTCTAAGGTTAGCACTTGATTTTTTTTTTTTTTTTTGCTAACCATGAGAAATAATCAAAGCACTTTTATTTTTAGATGCAAAATTATCAACAATTCCCAAGCAGGAAGCTAACTAGGATGCTGTGTTAGTTAACAGGGCCATTTCAGTTTCCTGAGGTCAACATTCCAATGTGTTTAACATTCCTAATTTCTTAGTTTAGTTATCAATGTGGTTACTTTGATGAAGGTGGAGAAAATGGTATATATCAAGGCTCAAGTTTGGAAACCTGAGACAAAATGGAAAATCTGTTTCACAGATCTCTTTATCCCTTTTAATCTCTTAATTTAAGCATCTTCTTTCTTACTAGGAGTTGATACACTTTGTTGGATCCTCTTTACTAGTTACTGACAGTATAATCTCATCAAACTAGTTCGATATCATATTATTGATTCCCACATGTAGTAGGATTTATTTCAAAGGTGCTCCCAAAGTGAAACTCAAATTGCAGTGCTCTCCTACTGGCCAGGTAATGGCTAACCTCTCTTCTTGATCATAGAGAGTTGACAAGCATTATAACCATTGATAGCAACAGCATTGAATAGAAATATTTCTTTTTATGCTTGATAATAGGTAATGGCCATCTGTACATGGTATTTTCATATTTGTTGAATTTATTTGAAACGATATGTCATTGGTAATTTATACCAGGTAGCAATAAATGTTTATTGAATGAATAAGTGAAAAAATGCATGTATGTTTTCACACCAACTGTGATTTTATGTCAGCTAGTTATTAACCATTGTTACAGGGCACAATCACCTCCTAGCTGAGACTCCTCAAAATTGATATCAAACTCATAGGCCCGGCAGCCTTCCCCCAAGACAAAAGCAAACCGATCAAAATTCAAATGTTGATGAAAGTGGAAGTAAGCTTTTATTCAGGAATACTGGTGACCTGAGGAGAGATGTTGGGCTAACCCATCTCTCCCATAAATCTGAAGTAGAATGGCCTGGCTAAAGCCACCTCAAAGACTCAGGCTTACTGAGAGGTTTTTAAAGAGGGGAATGAGGAAATGGAACATGGGAAATAAAAAGTAGGAGGGAGGGACCTATGAGCTACAGGGGGTCCAGGTCTATGAGTCAGGTACAAGGTCTTTCTTGCCAAGGCCTCATCTGGTTTCTGATCTCATTTTCATTGTTATCTCAGGACCCTACAAGATTTTGATTTGTTCCGGAATAGAATCATCTTTTCTGCAGTCTTTTGTGTGGTTTTGCTTCACAGAGCCCTGGTTGACTTGGCTGGTGCCCAAGGTCAGCTTCCAGTCATTTGGCCTTGATCACTTCTTAAAACTCTACAAGTCTCAAAGGAAGAACTGTTAGCTTTGCAAAGCTGTGTCTTCCTATTTAGCAAGCAAGATAAGAAAGTTAGGGGGTGGGAAAAAAGAGTGGAGAGAAAAAAACTGTCCTTTACAAACTCTCCCCCCCTCCCCCCCCCGTAGCCCAGGCAGCTTTACGTCCCA
>NW_007732901.1:68845-113725 GCF_000696425.1 Galeopterus variegatus | reverse complement strand
AAAAAAAGAGTGGAGAGAAAAAAACTGTCCTTTACAAACCCCTGCCCCCCCCCCCAGCCCAGGTGGTTTTAGGTTCCAACATGGCTTCAGTCCTCCTCACCTCAACACAATTACCATGTACAACACTAATTGACATGATTACCTTCCAGAGTTAGGTGCATCCATTGACCACAAGACCCCTGGTAAAGTTACCTTAATTATAGTCACCTTAGATACTCAGATACCTGGTGAACTCAGGGATAGAAACTGCCTGCTTTAATAAAAAGGAGTGAAAAAGCATTTCTCTGTTGTTTTAGAACCAAGCTTTCAGGATCTAGGGACAAATTTTTACAACGACAGTGAAAAGCAAGAGTTTAGAAGGTGAGAACAAGCTTGGTGCATCAGAGAAACAGAAGGAAGGTGGGATGGAGAAGAAATGAGACTTAAAATTAGAATTAAGACTTGTTAGCCCTACTTATACTTCTTGTTTTGCTTTGTTTTGATGATGCTTTGCATGACCTTCAGGTTTGTGCTTCTGCTATATGTGTGTGTGTAGAGGAGGGTGGGGGTGAAGGAGAGTGGGAGAAATGACATATTATGCCAGGGCCCAAGTAATACTTTGGCCATACCAGGTCATTTAACCCTGAGTGGAAGCAGTTTCCCCTTCCTTCTCAGCTTTTTTAAATGTCTAACTCACTTTGGTAAGTGCACAGAATTAAGGGGCCTTGAGGCAAGGCAAGGCAAACTGCTTGTGGTTTTTTGCCTGTGTGTAATTACATACATCTCTGAGAAATTGTTTAAAATTACGGACAGCCCCTTCACCACCACCAGTAGCACCTCAGATGGAAAAAAAACACACACGTGCACAAATTTCTACATAGTTTCAGGACATTTCTAACTTGTTTGAAGGTCATTCATGGGCCCCTTAGGAGTATTTAGACCTCAGGTCAAGAACTTCTAAACCCAGAGTTCTCATAAATGGCATCATAGGGTCAAGTTAAACAGGCAGGCCTGAGCTTTATTTTCTGAAATGTAACTGCAAGACCACCTAAGTCAGGGAGCTCTGTTGCATTAACTTTTCGATTCATGTCCCTGGCAATGCTCTATAGACTTTCTGGATTTTAACTTGTACACTCAGATAAAAAACTCAGCCCCTTGCTTCATGCCTTACTACCTGTTTTCACTGTGACCTATGCACCTTTCCCTACAATGTTCTTTCTTTTCCCTGTGTTTAACAATAGGTCCTCGTATCAGTTTCACCAGTGTAGATAGGTCCAAAGGTTATTACTTATTCATTTGTCTATTTCTTTTTAAAGTTTATATGTGAAAGTTATTTAAATGGGATATAAATGAAGGATATTTGGACCAAGTCAGGAACACAAATTTACCAACTTTCTCAAAGGCTAAGAGTCGTCCAAATAGCTGTCCCACTAAGAGGTCATTTTTGGTTCTTTAAATGAGGTAGCCAAGTGAAATGGTTGCAAAATGTTGGGAAAATCCTGCAAAAGGAAAAAATTATGGCCTTTAGTAGTCATTCTCAAAATGTGGTTCATGCATCTTAATTACTTCCCTGTGTTGGTCTCAGAAGTCTGCATTTTAAAAGCACCTTAGGCTATTCTAATGCTAGACTGAACTTTGAGAAACACTGGTCTATAAGATTCAATCCTTAGGCAAGAAAAAAGTGGAAAACTATGGCTTTATGGGGGGAAAAAAGTTAGTCTATCAGTATATATGCAGAAAAGTCACTTTCCAACTTGCTCAAGTGCAGTTTTACCTGGGAATTGCTTCATTGTGTCCAATGGAAATCACATTAAAACTGTCATAGTCAGTTACTGAGATCTCTAGTTGGCATCCACCTAAATAAGGTATTCATTATTAAATAGGCTTTACAATGTAATAAGAAAACTATGATTATTTGTGCTTATGTAAAAATATATTGAACTCATATAAAAACATGATTTCTTCTCTTTAGCTAGATATTTATTATCCCTGCACTTTTATTGCAATTATTGTTCCATTAAATATGTTGAGCTAATTATGCCAGGGTAATCAAAAAGTTAAATTAGGATTGAGGAAAATGCCACTTTGCTCATATTTCCAATTTTTTCATTAAAGACCATTTACTTTCACAATTAGTAAAAGAAACATTTAATAAAGTCTAAGGGATTCTGTGTCAAATTGTTTTTATTTTAGAAACTGGGAGGAAAACCCTATGTGAATTTGGCCTCGTTCTTTGTTTAGTTTGTATTTCCCCAGCTGCCTGACGAGGGAAATAAGATAGCTCTTTCAGTAAAGAGCAAACTGGTCATTAATTTACACTAATGGCACCGGAGATCCATTCTTACTGCGCCATGAAAAGACAGCTTCACATTCTCTGGTACAAAGATCCACTCTGTCTAAATAGAGAGAGAGTTCCATTCTCAACTGCTGTGACTTTTTTTCTAAGTGAGGGAATTAAACAGAAAAAGGGAGCAAATGTCATCTGAACAGTTTCACTGCTTTTTTTTGGAGCATCATAGAATCTTTGCTCCTTGTTCAAAATCATTCTAATTATTATCAAGTGGTAATTAACCTATGTTGTATTGAAATTTGGGGATACTTCATTTTCAGTGGGTTGATTTTTGCACCTTGGAAAAATTTCCTAGTTCTTTTGGTAAAGAGGGTATATAAAATTTGCTTCAGCAATATCTCATCTGGTACTTTTTCAGGAGCCTATGCAAAAATCATTTATGGGTACACAAGATTCACCAATAAAATGAGATAATTGCCTTGGACATTAGCAGCCATTTGTTTTACATTACCCAGATCAAAGATACATGCCATCCCTTACAAGTTCTTCATTTCCATGATTTATTTTCTTTCTTTCCAAGAAATAATGTTAATGTGTATTGGTCACACAGTCTTTTTCAACATACCCTGCCTAAAGGAATATGTTTTATATTGATTTTCTTTAAATATTCTACAGTAAAAATCTTCAGGATAAAGAAGTACTATATTATTGAGAGTAAAATGCAGATTTTTCAAATATTAAGGATGACGATTTTTTTTTTTTTTCCCTTTTTGTCTTTTTTCGTGACCGGCAACGGATCACAACCCTCAGTGTCACGCCCGTACCGGACCGGGACTGGCAACGGGATCGCAACCCTCGGTGTTGCTCCCGCACCTCGCTCAGCCAGTGAGCAGAACCGGTCTGTATGTGGGATCCGAACCCTCGGCGGGAGCAGTGCGCCACCGGGCCAGCCCCAAGGATGACAATTTTTAAGTTTGGTTTTTGAATGCTGTAATTTAATAGAAAGTCTAACTACTTTTACTTCCATAAAGACGTGCAGATATATTTTATTAACCTAAACAAAAAAGTAGACTTGTCAATTATAAGGAAATATTTCCCCAATGGATTAAAATTTTGACACTGTTTCTAATATTCAATATACTTCTAAGATTTATTGATTAGGAAAAAACTAAAGAAAACTTAAGCTTTATTAAAAAAAAAAATAATTCAACACAATTACTTCCTGACTGCCCAAGAGAATATAAGGGAGATACCAGATAGATCTGTGTTTTAATCCTGGCCCTATTACTTCCTGATTGTGTGATTAAGAGCAGTGTAATAATTTGTCAGAGCTTCCATTTCCTCAGCTATAAAATGGTAATAAAAGTACTATTTATCACATGAGTTTTTGTGAATGTTAAATGAGAAAGAAATGTGAAACTGGCACATTGTAGATCCCTGTGTTTTCATTATTATTCATTTAGAATTCAGAAATTTAGAATTATGTTATTCAAGTAGATCAATTCATTCATGCCAACATTTAAAAAAATGGTTATCAAGCATTTCCAGGTTACATACATTGTGCTTGGGACTGGTGGTTCAAAAGGGAACAAGAAGAAATTCCCTGTTGTTGGTCTGGGTCACAGACCTTTCAAACCTGTTCTATGCAGACTGGGTCACAGACCCCTCATATGCAGGTCACGAGCTAGGTAATTGGAAAAGATCCTGGGAGCTGTTGACAAGGTGGACATGCTTTATTTGAATGAAAGCTCAGGTAACTAGCAGCAGTCCCAAAGCAGCCATAGCCACCCTGGTGGCCTCCCGGGGCATCAGGGGCACTATAGATCAGAGCCATTTGTCCTTTATACTTGAGTCAGATAACCAAGGAGCACCTAGGCACACATGCACAGTTATATCAGACAGTAGCCAAGGAACAGCTGGGCACACATGCACAGTTAACATATTTACACCAAACAGGCTAGGTCATGCTTGGCAAGATTCCAGACAGCTGAGGGAACCTGATCATTTTTCATTTTCCTTACACATGTCATCACAGAGTTTTTAGTTAACTATAATAAAAGTGATTTGGTAAATGAATAAGAACTAAGAAGGAGAGGCACAAAATGCCAAGAGAGTATACAGCAAGGGAATTGGACTTAACAAAGAGAGGCCACTAAAGTTTCCCTAAAGAACTGACGTATGAAATAACATCTCAAAGATAAATAGGTGGTATATAGGTAAAGTGGGAAAAGAAAAGCATTCAAAGCAGGGGAAACAGCTTGTGTGAAGGCCCCATGTTGGAAAATAGAAGTCTAGTATCCCTGTAACAGAAAAAAAGACAAGTGGTCTTGTATATTGGCAGATAAACCTGAGGAAGGAAACAAGCAATATTATAAAAGGCTTTGTAGTACATGGTAAAGAGTTTTATTTCTACTAAAAAAAAAAAAATGTTTACCTCTTTGGGTGGCAGGATGATATAATCAGTTTTGTATACCCTGATGGTAGTCTGGAGAACCATTTAGAGAAGGGCCTGAGTGGAGGCAAGAAGACCACTTATGGGGATATTGTATTAGTCCAGATGAGAGATGATGGTGGAGGTGGTGAGAAGTGGATGGATTTAAGCAGTGCCACAGGAAGAATTAGTGGTTCCAGGGTAGTGGTAAGTACTTGAGCCCTCTCTACCTATGCCACCTTTGCATTTTCCTGGAAATAAAATTTTTAAAAAATCATGTACAATTTTATTCACTTAATATTGAACACATATAAAGCCAGCAACCATGAGAAACTGAAACTAAAAATTTATCTAATTGGCATCTTTGCAGCACCTGTGCACACGGTTGCTATACCATTAAGCTACAGCAAATGCATAGGGCCTAAAATCAACAAGACTTGGAGATAGACTGGTTCTATGGAGTGAGAATAAGGGCCATGTCAACAATGACTCCAAGGCTTCTGGCTTGTATACATGAATAGAATGTGCTGCATTACAATGAGATATAAGAAGATCATGTTTGAGGAGAAGATCATGTGCTCAATTTTGGAAACAAGGTTGAGATCCCTCTAAAATATCCAAGAAAAGATATCAGATAGGCAATTGGATTTATGTGTCTATACCTCAGATAAATATTCTGGACTGGAGAAATAAGTCGTAGAGCATTTGCAGGTAGGTGGTGATGGAAGCATGAGCATGGAGGAAACTTCTATGTAAAAAAGTATAGGGTATGAAGAAGAAATGGTCTTGGACAGAGCATTGAAGAATTCTAACAATTATCCTCTAAATAAAGCTTGTAAAGGAGCCAGATAAAGAATGGGCAGAGAGGTAGGAGGAAAATCAAGAGAGTGCTACTGACTCCAAGAAAAGAGAGTATTTGAAGGAGGAGTATTAGTGAACAGCGATGAATTCTACTGAGAGGTTAGTAAGGTCAAGACTGAATACTACCCACTGAATAGAACAACCTGTAGGTCATCAGTGAACTTGAACAGGTCAAATACTCTTTCAGTGGACCATGGGTTTGGAAGCTATGTGATTAATGAGTGAGTGATGAGAAGTGGGTGCTTGGTGGCAGGGGTGGGGTATGGAATAAGGTAATGGAAATAAATATGTCCTATTTCTAGAGCATACTCCCCATGTAAGAAATTCGCTTCCTGTTTAAATATCCACTGAACAATTTAACCTCTCCAAATAAACCAAACTCTTAAAGGATTATATTAAAAGTTTGGAAGGTTTATCAAAATTTGCTTTTGCCTATTGCATATAAGAAAACCTATTTGAATTCCAACACACTATTGGGGAATGGGTGGTAAATTTATACTGTGGAAAACACTTCTGTTTTATGAACAACAGATTAAAATTCTTTTGTAAGCCACCTTTATCACATGAATATTATTTGTTGGCATCTCAGGTTTGCCAGAATTCAGTTCTAATTTATGTGGTAACCAGTTCATAAAGCTGTTCTGCTATATATGTAGAGAAGGAGTTGGCTTTTTTTTTTTTTTTTTTTTTCCCCTCATGAAGAGCCAAATAGTAAATGTTGTTGGTTTTGGTAGTGTTGGGAAAATAGAATAGTTTGGTCAGGGCCCTCACCTCGGGTACTGTTGGGTGTGGTTTAGCACATCCATTGTAAGCAAATTGCGTGTGCGTGTGCGTGTGCGTGTGTGTGTGGAGTTAGTGTGCATGCACGTCAATGTATCTTTTTAGTTTTGTTGCTATTCTTGTGTTCTTTGGGAGAGAGAGAGAGAGAGAGAGAGAGAGAGAGAGAGAGAGTTTAGTGAAGCAGGAGGGTGGTCGTCTGCCTCGAGTGTCCACCCTGCTTGGCCATGTTTTCCAACCTATGGCTCCAGGGACCTTTTGTCCAGTTACCTAGCTCATAGACCAGCGTGAAGGGGTCTAGTGAACGAGCCTGGCATGTGTGGGGTCTGGTGACCCAGCCTGGCATATGAAGAGTTTGTAACCCAGTCTGTGAATGGGCTTGAGTGGACTGTGAGCTCCAGACCCAGCCCTAGCTCAGCAATTGGCCCAGTCAGTGCAGGATTACCAGCAGGTAAAAGAGCCTGACAACTGGTGTGGTAGCCTAGTGCTACAATTGGCATCACAAACAGGATTAAGAGCTAGACAATTGGAGCTATGAGGATTCTAGGCCTTACCCAAGCCAGACAGTTGGTGTAGTCTACAACAGGATTCTGAGCAGGTATAGGAGCTGAAAGCCGTTGGAAGAAGGAGGAAATGTGGCAATCCTTGAGCATGTGGTGCCCAGTTGCCACTTTTATGCTGACTGGAGCCTGGCTATTGCTCACTATGCTACAAACTGATCGAGATTTGAGACAGAAAGCAGAATCCTTGGAAGCACGGATAAATGTCCTAGAGGGCGATGTGCAGCGCCTGACCACTCTTGCATCTCACACTAGGGAAGATGACCAACCCAGTGGTGAGTTGGGGAAAACTGTGTCTCCAGGCATGACCTGTTGTGCATGAGAAAATGAGACAGTAAAGCAGCAGAAACAGGGAGAGCCCCTGGCTGCTACAGCTATGAGATCTAGGGGTGGATGATGTAATGTGCTTTAGAGACTACGTAGTAAACACATTTTGTGTTTGTCTGAAGTCAAAAGGCTCAGAGGGTGCCACTTAAACCTGATGGCGCTCCAGGTGCCATAAAACCCAAGAAAAGAGTGCCACATGCAGATGGGCAGATGACCTGAGGATGGGTGCCACTGCAGAATTTCAAGTATGTTTTCACCTGGTGAAAAGGTGGAAAAGTTAGTTTCCATTACTATGTGCCTATCTCTGTGGCAGCAGCTGCAAAAGACCCACAGATATGCCTAGGGGCAGGGTAGCCACTCCTTGATGGACTGGGTGAAGGCAACTGTTTGAATTGTAGCCAAATGCTGCAAAGAACTACCTGAGACTGAGTGAGTAGCCAGTGTAAGCTGAGCTGATTGAAGTAATTCAAAAGTCAGAATGTAAAAGCAGAGAATAAGATTTGGAAAATTTGCAGCCTGGCCATGATGTAGAGAAGTGGAGAGCAGGAGAAAAATGCAAGGATGAAGGATAATGTGTTTGCTAAACACATTATCTTGTAGGTGAGGCAGCAGGATGCTAAGAGTCAAGACAATGGGGAGAAAAAAACAAGCCCTAAATGCATTTGAGAAGTCTGCAAGGGTGCCCCACCCATCAAAGGCCTTGAGAGCATTTGTGAAGTTTGGGAGAGTGCCCCTCCCATCCTTGGAGAAATGAGTTTGTCCCGGAGGGCAGACTTGAGGTGTCATTGCCCTCAGCAAACTGTTCCCTGCATCCCAGCTGCTCTGGCTGGAGCAATCCTGCCTCAGCACCTTGGAAGAAAAAAAGCCAAAAACCTTGGTGGTGTTAACATTTGTGTTAAGTTTGCAGGCCAGCAGTATGTGAGAGCAGTGGAGGCATGGCAGCCTCCACCTAGATTTCAGAAGATGTATGGAAAAGCCTGGGAACTCAGGCAGAGACCTGCTGCAGAGGTAGAGCCACTGCAGAGGTCATCTATGGAGTGATGTGGAGCAGAAAAGTCAGAGCCCCCACAGAGAACCCCCACTGAAGAAATGACTAGTGCAGCCAGGATGGTGGGACTGCCACCAGGAGCCCAGAACCATGGGGCTGCTGACAATGTGCAGTGCCAGCCTGGAAAAGCCACAGGTACCAGGGCAGCTCAATAGGCTGCACTTGGCAGAGCTGTGGGAGTGAGGCTGCCCAGTGCTTTAGGGGTCCAGGTGCCCCAATGTGCTTAACATTTGCCCTATTTGGGTTTGGATTTGTTTGGGGACTCTTTTTCCTTTCTATTCCTCCCTTCTAGAAAGGGAATATGTACCCAATGTCTGTCCCACTGTATCTTGGAAGTAAATAAACTTGTTTTTTACTCTTTACAGGTTCATGCCTGGAAGAAATTTTGCTTTTGGTCTCACATGAGACTTTGGACTTTGGACTTTTGAGTTGGTGCTGCAACAAGCTAAAGTCTTTTGGGACTGGGATGGAATGTGTAATGTGTGAACATAAGGGTCATTTATCCTTGCTAAGGGAACATTGTGGAAGATTTTGAATGCATAGATTGTAAGGCCAGGACCCGGAAGGGGTGGATTGTTGGGAAAATAGAATAGTTTGGTCAGAGCCCTTGCCTGGGTTCCTTTAGATGTGGTTTATCACATCCATTGTAAGCAAATTGTGTGTGTGTGTGTGTGTGTGTGTATGTGTGTGTGTGTAGTTAATGTGCATGCACGCAAATGTATCTTTTTAGTTTTGTTGCTATTCTTGTGTTTTTTGGGGGGAGAGAGAGAGAGAGGGAGAGAGAGAGAGAGAGAGCAAAGAGAGTTTAATGAAGCAGCAGGGTTGGTGTCTGCCTCGAGCATCCAGCCTTCATGGCCATGCTTTCCAACCTATGGCTCTAGGGACCTTTTGGCCAGTTACCAAGCTCATAGACCTGCATGAAGGGGTCTGGTGACCCAGCCTGGCATGTGTGGAGTCTGGTGACCCAGCCTGGCATATGAAGGATTTGTGACCCAGTCTGTGAATGGGCTTGAGGGGTCTGTGAGCTCCAGACCCAGCCCTAGCTCAGCAATTGGCCCAGTCGGTGCAGGATTATCAGCAAGTAAAAGAGCCGGACAACTGGTATGGTAGCCCAGTGCTAGAATTGTCGTTACGAGCAGGATTAAGAGCTAGATAATTGGTGCTGTGAGAATTCTAGGCCTTAGCAAAACCAGACAGGTAGCTATACAGTCTTTGTTGCAACTACTCAGTTCTGCTTAGCTCTGTCACTGGAGTATGAAAACAGCCATAAACAACACAGAAATAAATAGGCACGGTTATATTCCCCACAAAATATATATTTACAAATGCAAGTAATGAGTAGGGTATGGGCCACTGACTATATAGTTTGTCAATCCCTGGTTTAGAGTATATATGAATTTTATGAAAACATCTATACTAGAACATTACTTGAGACTTTCGGAAATCACAGGGTTCTGTCTCTAACATTAATGTTAGATGATCTTGGCTGGGACCAAATTTGTGTTGAGCATTCAAAGAGCTTCACTCTATTTCACAGTTGAAAAGTAGTCTCTGACTACTGAGCATCCCCACCTTCCATAAGGCTCACATAGTAATTGTCCAACTGCCTGTCTGGATTGCTGAGTAGTGCCAATGTATTTTGGGGCTGAGAGAAGCTCAAGGGTGAATTTGTATTAGGCTGATTTCTTCAACACCATACTTTTATATTTTCTCATCTGCATGAAATTGATTGGAAAGAAGGAACAGTGATATTAAAAGATAATGTCAGTAGGAGAAAAACAAACAAAAATCAAGAAATACCAGGTGAAAATGGTACTTTTGAAATTGAGAGATTATTTTCAAATTAAATTTTCTTTGATCTTTTTTTTTCTGTCATTGTAGTACACAACATTCTATTCTGGTTACTGACCTTTTCTAGAAAACACTTCACTCCAAAATCCTTAAAGGTCTTAATTTACAAATATAAACTGACTCTTGACAAAGGTACCAAGAATACGCAATGGGAAAAGAACAGTATCTTCAATAAATGGTGTTTAAAAAACTGGATTTACACAGTCAGAAGAATGAAATTGAACCCTTACATTATGCCATATACAGACATCAACTCGAAATGGATTAAAGAGTTAAAAGTAAGACCAAAAACTCTAAAACTACTAGAAGAAAACATAGCAGAAAAAGTACACAACATTGGTCTGGGCAATGATTTTTTTAGATTTGACCCCAAAATCACTGGCAACAAAAGCAAGAATAGGCAAATGGGATTGCATCAAGCCAAAAAGCTTCTGTACAGCAATTAACAGTATGCAGAGATGACCTACTGATTAAGAGAAAATACTTGCAAGCCATACATCCAAAAAGGGGTTAATAGCCAAAATACATAAGGAGCTCAAACAACTCAATAACAAGAAAACAAAAAGCCTAACTGAAAAATGGGTATGGTCCTGAATAGGCATTTTTCAAAAAGAAACAAAGACAAAAACCACATGTAAAAGACCAACAGAAATATGAAAAAAATGCTCAATATTTAAACTATATATTTCTCTTATTCCATGCACATGTCCAAGCCATGCTCACTCCACCTATTTTCTGTTTACATCTACTGTGATTGCCCTCTTATACTCCTGTAACCAGCATTGCTTCTCCAATGTGACCATTTCACCCCAATTATGTTGCTGAGCCATTTTATCTAACAGTTATGCTCCTATCTTAAGTGATTGTTATATTAAAAGTGAAAAGAAATGATATTATCTGATTTTTCAGCATTGGGATAGAATCTAGTAGTGATGCTGAGTTTACAAAGACATAACAGAGCATCAGATTTATTTTAATTACACATTTAGAACATTTCATGTTTTGTGTTCTAATTAAAATTTGAAAATGTGTCATTTTAAAAACAAATTCTACTAATGTTCTGAAGAATTCTCAGTATGTACTTTTCCCAGCAAATTTCGTTTTTAATACCAATATTAGAAATAGTAGGGTGAGCCCATCCGCACTCGGGAGAGTGCGGCGCTGGGAGCGCAGCAGCGCTCCTGCCGCAGGTTCGGATCCTATATAGGGATGGCCGCTGCGCTCACTGGCTGAGCGGGGTGCAGCCTGTCTCAAAAAAAAAAAAAAGAAAAAGAAAATAAAGAAATAGTAACAATTTTATCAGTAGTTGCTTGATTTTTCAGTTTTATTAATAAAATGAAAAATGGTAGCAATAAATGTATTGTTATTATTGAGCTAGTCAACTGTGATGCTTCTAATGAAAATATCATTGGTGGAATTTTCACTTTAAAAATAAAATTGAGAAAGAGCTGATGAAATTTTAAAAAAGGTTAAATGAGGTTAATTTGCACCACATTTTTTTAAAATCACCATACGTCTTTTCAACAAATGTCTCACAAATACAGTGATAATACAGACAGAGGAAAGTTAAGGGTAATTTCATTTCCGAGTCTCAGAGGGTATGCATGGTAAATTTGCATATGAACAGTAATGCAGTTTTAGAGGCCAGGGGTAATGATAAATACAGACAAGCTTATCAGCCTGAAGAAGGCACTGATATGCTTTTCACACCATTCCAGTGTAATAGTATAAGGAATTATTATTTTTTCAATTTCCTTATTGAAAGAAAAGAATGCAATCATACTCCTTTAAAATGCAACATTAAGTTCTTCATATAGGTGAGAAAGATTCCATATTATTAGTATTTAGAGTAAAAACTATGTAAGTGTGTATATTAGCCATTTAAAGTATATCTCTTTTGAAAACATAGTATATTCACTTCTACACATAATGACAAATGGCAGGTAATCTTCATTTAAGAGGCTGTATTGATTTTAAAACCAGATTTTGCTAAACAGTTTCATTAAGAATGCATGCTTCTTAATTACAACTGACTCCAATATGTTACAGTTTTAATGATGGCAAATAAATCAATCAAAATAAATTAACAATGAAAGAGGTTCAAAAATTGTTATAGCTCCTAAGTGTCCATCACTCCCCAGTCTAAATAGAGGATGAAAATTTCCCAAACTTAAAAATGATGTTAGTGTGAAAACACCATTTTTTAGTGTTTCATCTTTTTCTTTGCCATTATAGTCTACATTCGTCTCTTCATTTATTATAAACTCTTTATTTCTGGGATCCACAAGCTTTGGATTCCTAGCAAACAGCTTGGTCTATGCATATATTAGATGCTCCTAGATGCTGTAGTGATAGAGAAGATAAATGGTCAGGATCTCTCTGGGGGTTAGGATGCCCCTGGGGGCGGAGGGGGCACGGGAAGGCTACTCCTGCTGCTGCTGCTGGATCTGCTATAAGCGGCTGCTGCCGCCACCACCTAAACTGAGGAAGCTGAGGACTGAGCTCTTGTCATCTGCCAGTGGCTCCAGGGATCTTTCGCAACTACCTAGAGCGTGCACCCACATGTGAGGGGTCTGGTGACCCAGCCTGTATATGAGGGGCCTGTGACCCAGTCTGTGCAATGGGTTTGAAGGGTCTGTGGGCCCTAGCCCTGACAATACAAAAGGAAATTTAGCATAACTAAGATAATGAAATATTTTGGCTTTAGTTATGAATTGCTTTAACAAAACAATTGGCTAGGATGCCAGGAGTCTGACTCAGCCAGACAATTGGCGTAGTCACCTAGCAATACAGATGCTCAGTAAATGTTTGCCAGATTGGACGGGAGACAAAAAAAAAGAAAGAAAGAAAGAAAGAAATTTTCAAAACTTCTATCAATTTACTGGTTGTTAGGCTGGGTAGGCATCTGTAATGGAGAGATTTAACAGCTGGCAGAGATTAGCCCTGATACAAATAGAAGAGGGTAAGTGACATGATGAAAGCATATTTAGAAAAATTTATCTGGCAGATTTAGAGAAGCAAAGATTGGTTCCAGAAAGTCATTTTTAGAACTGAGGTGATGGGTCCTGGGCTAAGCTTAAGAGCAGTGCAGGGTGTCTGGGCTCACATTCTGACCCCATCAGGTTCTAGCTATATGACCTAGGAAATGTTTCTTATTGTCGTCATTCAAGCTTCTTCATCTGTAAAATGAGAATAACTATACCAGCTGCCTTGTAGGGTTGTTGGTAGGAGGTAATCCACATAAAAGCTGAACAGAGTGCCAGGTACACATTAAGTGCTAAATAAATCCTGGCTGTTATTATGAAGATAGAATAAACAGGAGTAAGGGAGTACCTGCTTCTGCAGCTTTGTTGCTCCCTTCTCTCCTGCCCATGCCCTAGCTCTGAGTCACCTCCATTCACCTCAAAATCCTTAATCCTCTTTCCTAGATTCTCTACTTTTCTCTCTCAGAAATATATTTACCATATTTCATCAATACCATTTTTATCAATACCATTTTGTCCCTCTAATCTTCATTTCAAGACTGAAGATTAAGGTTAAGATTTCTCACCAAGGGAAACTTGGTGTTTGCAATTTCTGCAAATTCCTTGAAATACACAGAGAGCTACACTCCTCTATTATTCCTTTACAGCTACCTAATTGCCCTTACACAAACGCTGCTTGTACATGAACAGCTTCCAATGCACTTCTTCCTGAGACAGGAAGAAAATAAGGCAGGAAGGCAGGGCAGGCAGGCAGGGGGGAATATAATACATTCTAAAATTTGTATAGGAGTTTGTGGTTTACAAAACGCATTCACGTGTATAATTTTAATTGAGACTCACAACAATGCTGTGAGTTAGATAGGAGAGATTTTTTAGAGAAAAGAAACGAAAATGTTATTTCCATCTTTCCCTACCTTAAATTTTAGAAAAAGAATAAAGTGACCACCTTCTCTCTATCATTTTTGGTTTTAACCACAAAGAAACCTATGCTGCTTTATTAAACTGTTCTGATTTAACTTATCTGCTGCATCTGTTTTTAAATAGCTTCATAATTCCTAGATATGATTCCCTTTACACTTTGCTATTTAAGAAAAAAAATCCATTGCCTTGCACTTGCAGCTTTATTCTCTCCCCCTTTATCCAGCCTTAAAAGGAGGGTGGGGGGAAAGGAAAGAGCAATAGCAAGACAGACAATGAATTTCCCAATATATGCTTATCTATCCTACCACCTCTTCTTTGAATATTCTCTGAAGCACAAGAAAACCCAAAACCTCTCTGTATTCAATTTTCTCTTACTGTTACTACTGGTATTTTTTTTTAAAGATAAGCTTATAAAAGAATATTTAATGGAATATGAAAATGTTCATGATCTATTAAATGAAAATTTAAAATCACGTTACAGGACAATATGCCCAGCATGATAATTTTTGTTTTTGTTGTTAAAAATCTAGACTAATGTATATGCATATAATAAAGGACTTGGAAGTATTTATCCTACCAAGGCGACAATAGATTTTCTAGTGTTGTAGACTAATGGGTGATCTGCATTTTATTATTATTGCTTACTTTGTATTTTCTATTTTTTCCTAGTGTGAACATGTACTATTTTGCAGTAATAAAAAACAATAAAAATATTTTTGATACACATACAATTAGACCCAAATATCATGCTAAAATTAATGTAAACAATCACATAGACAAAGGAATTAACATTTAAAAGTATCTCTTTATTCTTGTTAGTCCTGTTATCCCTCAAATCCGGGTTTAGATGATCCAATCCCAGAAAGCCTTATATGTGACTTTACCATGTGCTTCCAGAGCACCCCGTGATTACCTCTTCTTAGCACTTCTCACTTCGTGTTGCAGGGTCATATATAATTATAGGTCTCCCCAACTAACCATAAACTTTGTGGTATTAGGAGCACAATTTTCTTTTTTATCAACTCTAGGGTTAAAACGTGCCCAACACTTTGTATATGTGTAATAAATATTTGTTGAATAAAATAAGTTGAATTATTTAATATTAAATAAGAGTTTTATCACTAAGCCAGAGTTCTGGGGTGGTAGTAGTTATGAAGACAGGGATTAGGATACTTCTGCAGGCTCAGAGCTTCTCCAGTAAATCTAGGGTCCAGTTCCCTCACTGTGTTCTACTGCATGCTATATTGATTAGTGTATAGAAAATAGCCTTAGTCATTTCCCTTTCAGAATAAGTAGATCAATTACATCAGCAAGTTTACCATTACTTGGCAGGCTGGTCAGAAATTTTACAATGGACGTGACCCACGTGAAGAAGCTCAGCAGTACATACCTGGAAGAACCAAAACTCCTTCAGAGTTTGATTTGTTGACTAAACAGGTCTGCTTGAAAACTCTCTGATGCCTAGAAACCATTGCCAGAATGCCTGACTATAAAAGCAGTTGGAGATCAGTTAGAGACCAGGGCTCTTCTGTTTTCTTCTCAGAGTTTGGGTATGAGAAAGCCATTTTGGACAGAGTCTGCATTGCTCTCAGCTGGATGCCTACTGAAGACCTGCTCACCTGTTGCACTCTGGAGTGTGGGATTGGCCGCAATGGGAACTTTTTCTCTGGAGCTTCATTCTTCTGGTTTCTAATGTCCTCTGTGACTTTCCTCTGAGTAGCAGTTTCTACTCCACCTTATACTTCCACATGATCTATTTCAATAGTTTATGTGCCCAAGTGAGAGAGAGGTAAGTGATACTCCCAAATGAAGAAAGACCTTTAGGCTGACTTCATCTCTTCCCATCAAGAAAATAAACACTATGCTTACAGATATTACAACTGTACCTTCAAATGAGGAGATCATAATTGAGATCTATAAGAATGGCTGGATTCGAGGGAGCTTTCTCTGAATATGTTAATTTCCTTCAAGACCAGTGTACCCTTCTGAATCCTGGGCTAAGAAGTTCAGAATGGTACCTCCTACTAGCTGCCTGACAACTCCTGGAATACTGACTGGAATGACAATGGCTTCTTTAATGTCCTCTGAGGACAAAACCATCTAGGAACTAAATCAGAGATAATGGCTAGAATTTCCTTTTTTTGATCAGTTAGGAAAAATATCTAGCCCTCACCAGCTTATCCAAACAGCCCTGAGGTAGTATTTCCTTTAAAAAACTGTTAAATTGGGTTAGGGTGAGGATAGGTGATAGGGTGTAGGAAATAACTTTTATTTAGTTGATTTTTGATAAAGGGCAAATAGTTTTAGTAAATGGCTCATATGCTTCAAGCCTTGTGGCAAATCCCATTTCTTACACAAAAGCTGATCTGTTCCAGGGCTAGGCAATGCTGTCTTTCATCAAAATTGCCTCCAACCCCTGGTTACCTTCCAGCTTCTCTATTGATGGATGCTCATGATGCTGCCATTTTGACCTCTGAATGCTCTGTTGACAAAGTAAAGTGAGCCCTTTGAATGTGTTATTAGGAATTACCACAGAATCTAGTGCTATATGTACTTCCCACCATTTTGACTTCTGCTGCAATGAACCTTCATTCCCATTCCCCATCATCAGAATCCAGGAAGAAAGACAGAGTAAGGGATTGACTGCTTTAGCACAAGTGAGAATTTAGGTTTTCCTGAAAACATGAGAAGTGGAATTCTTCATAAGAAGGATAGAAATTCCTACATAGAGTTTCCTCCACCCCTTTGTCCTTGGAGGATACATTTGAAGACCCCCAGTGGATGCCTGAAACCTCAGATAGTACCAAACCCTAAATATACCATGCACAAATTTGTTTTTCCTTCTTCACAATTTCACAGATAGAAGATTTGCTTTTATAGCAGATCTCAGAAAACTCAGCAAACAATTTTTTTTCTTTCCTTATTAAGTAGAGAATTTTCACCTTTTCACTTAAAGGAAATACTTTAAGGCTACTCTTTGGCATATTCGAATTGCCAGCATCACCGCTCTTGTGCTTTGGGGACATTATGAGGTAAAGTAAAGGTGACTTGAACACAAGCACTGCAATATGAGACAGTCAATCTGATCTGATAACCCAGAGGGCCACTATGTGACTCATGGGTGGTCAGCATCTACAGCATAAATCTGCTGGACAAAGGGAGGATCCACCTCCCGGGTGGGAAGGAGCAGGATAGTGGGAGATTTCATCACACTGCTCAGAATGGCATGCAATTTAAAACTTATGAATTGCTTATTTAGGGAATTTTCCATTTAATATTTTCGGACTGCAGTTGGCCATGGGTGAGTGAAACTGCTCAAAGCAAAACAACTACTACTACTGTAAAGGAGTACTGCTGTATAAACAGCCCCACTAAGCTAGCAGTTCCATTTTAGATAGAGAATAAATTCTAGATGCAGATTAGGAGGGTAGAGAAGAGGCAGTCTTTACATGAAGAATGTTACTCTCCTAGAGCCCTCAAATCTGTTTAGTTTTACAATGTGGCATGCCATTGCTGGTCTTTTTTGTGACATAACACAACTTCTTAAATTAAATTATTATTTTTAAGTTCATATTGGATGATAATGTAAGTGAAAAATTCTAACCGTTGCTGGAAGAGCTATATCAGTTCCAGCCTATAATTCCTATTGGTGTGGTCTTAAAAAGAAAAAAGATTTTTTTTTCTTTTTCTTTTTTAATTGAAACATAATTGGTTCTATATATCTGAGGAGTACAGCTTTGAATATGAATACCACAAGATATATTTGAGTGACTAACTGAACAACAACTAATATTGTAGTAAAATTCATTCAGGAGAGCCTAAGTTTAATTTTTTTTTTGTTTATGTTTTATTTCTTTTAAATATCGCTATTTTACCTTATTATTTATTTTAACATACTCATAATTGTGTCCATCAAACATCTCTCTTCCAATAGGAAGAAAGAGGTTAAACGCAATCTTGGGAAGAAAAAAGACGCTCAAGGAGGTCATTACAGGCAAGAAGGGAAAGTATTTGATGTTATTTATAATTCCTGAAGGGGAATCTTGAGTAATAGTACAGAAGGGTAAGGACAAGTGAGAGAAAAAATCCCTCTGATTTTCTTATGTAGACATATTTGGCATGATAGCGATATTTAGGTTTCCCATGAACCTAAAGGAGGTTGTGGAAGAAAACTGGGACATGGACTCCAGCCTCCTTTACCCCCTTTAAAAAGTTACTTTGTAGACAATGTTTCCCTGTGAGGAGTCTTTGAGGTGGATATCTTGCTAGCAGTGAAGTGGGGCAATAGACATGTTTCTGTAGCCTCCTTGATATTGAGACATCGTGGAGAGGGTATGGAGTTTGGGTACCCAAAGGCATTATCAGTGCCGCATGATTGCTACATCTGCTTGACATCGCCAGTGCCTGAAACAAACCTTCCTGGGAATAGCAGCAGAACAGACCTCATTTATGCATTCATCATTTATGCACTTCAGTAGCTGATGGTATTTTGATGCCAGAGACAAAACCAAACCAATCAATCATATCATATCAGAAACCAGTGAAGATCTAGAAGACAGAGTATGTATACACGTGCCCCCTCCTCCATCATCATTAGAATGCATAAACTTTTGTTGATGCATAGATGGCTGACACTGCAAAAAGGACACAGTCCTGAAAGCATCAACATTTATTCCAAAGAGTAACCTAAAAGAGCCAGTTCTTCATGTTTATATGTGAACCTAGGGAAAATCACTTAAATGCTCTTTACCTCTGTTTCTTCTTCTATTAAAGGAAATGATAAGGTTACTGTGAGGATTAAATGGTTTATGTATGTAAAGCACTTAGAATACTACCTGGTACATAGTAGGTGCTATATAAGTGTTACCTATTATTAAACAGACAGACTTGGATGCCTTTATTTGGCAGAAATAATTATTTTTCACCAAGCTCTCTCTTCTACTACAAAATAAGATGAAGACAAAAGATGAAATCAGTAATAGAAGCTAAAATTCTTTGACAATTTAAGTTGTAGTGTATAAATATATGTATAATATTTTGTGCAAAACATTACATATATTTCCTTCTTCTGTCAAACAAAATGGTATCTCTGAATTTCTATAGGTATTTTGAATTTAGGCTTAGTAAATATGTTTGAGTTGACTATACTGTTAAAATTAATGAGTTCAAAATTTTTTGATCGTATTTTTATGATCATATTTTCTTTTGCTTTTGTCTTCAGATAATTAAGTCCTAATATTTTTATTTATCCTTTTTATTGAATTCATGTTACTACAGCTATTTCGTGAAATTATAATAATAAGATGTGGCAGATTCTAGCATATGTTTACAACTCAATAAATAAAATAGTGCAGTGAATTGAATGCCCCCCCACCCCCCAAAAAAACACTCGTTGAAGTTTGAATTGTGTCCTGCAAATTTTATGTATTAGAAACTTGGCCCCACTTTGACTGTTAGGAGGGTGGGAAATCCTATTATGGTAATTGAAAGGTGGGGTCTTTAAGAAGTGATTAGCTTGCAGGACCATGTTGTAGTGAATAGATTAATAAAGGTGGTCAGGGATGTGGTTCTGAGGGCTTTAAAAGGAGAGTGAATGAGGAATGTTGGTCTCTTGCTCTCTCTGCTCCGCCATTTTCTACCATGTGAGACCTGTGCACTGCTGTAAAGCCACTCATCAGTTGTGTTCCTTGGACTTTGTACTTAGCCTCAAAAACTGTAAGTATTAAATTTTATTTTCTTCATAAATCACCCAGTTCCAGGTATTTTGTTATAAGCAATAGAAACAGATTACTAAAATAGAAACAATCTTACATAAGAGTAGTTGCTGTAGACAAAGAGATGTTTCAAATGATCAAAGACTATACCTGTTCCAATTCTTGTTAGTACAGTCATTGAATGCTGATCTGATATGATACATTGGCTCATTAATTAGAGAGGGATGAGCTACTGGATTTTCACTTGAAAGCCAGTGTCAACTAATGAACACATATTTAACAAAGGGACAAACAGTGACAACTGAGAACTTTATTGTTTAGGAACAGAAGTTCCTTATAAAGATCTTAAAAATAAAAGCAAAGATTGCTCACAAATAGAGAATACTTTTTTTAAGTAAATTTATTTTCTAAATTTGATTATAGCAATTTGAGAAATTTTTAGGGAGCTCAAAGTTTATTCAGTAGTGGACTGCAGAATAGACGGTCCTAATACTTAGGAACATGCTCACCAGAATTCTGCCAGTATTTTTAGAAAGTGGTTCATCTAGACTTGTTATATAAAAAACTCTTACTGAGAAGATCTGAATGGAAGAAGACAATTTGGGCACATTGAAGGGAAGATAGAAAATTTGTTTATGGAATAGAACATTGATTGCATTGGTTTCTGACTGGATCCTTGGAAGCTGTGATTTTGTTGGATGGCTTAAGTAAAAGGATTAAATAGCACACTCGGTTTGTTAATCTGTGCTTCCAATAGTTTCTATTTTCCACAGCTCTTACAACACTGCAGATTTCTTTTTTCCGCAAGTAATTCATGTCAATTATAGAAACACCATAACTCCTTCATATTATTACCAAATCACACATATTTAATAATGATAGTTGCTAATAGTTTTTGAGCACTCACCATATGCCAGATACTAATCAGTGTAATGTATATGTGTTATTTAATTTAATCTTTAACCTTGTAACAACTGTATGAGGTAGCTTACTGCTATTATTCCCATTTTGTAAATGTGGAGAACAAAGGGCAGAACGATTAAGTAATGTGTCCCAGGTCATGCAGGTGGTATGTGGTGGTGATCCTCTCAATTTGTAATAATCGTTATTGCTAGGCTTAATTTTCTATATTTTATTTAGATAGCTAGAGGATCAGAAACACTGGATACTTCACAGTAGAAATTAAGGAAAAGGAGTGTTGGGGGGCTTCCATTTTTCCTTTTCCTCTTCTATTTTTAGGAGGCAGCATGGCATTGTATGGATGTTAGGAGTCTAGGCTCTGAAGTCTGAGCTTTGAATCTATCTCTGCCACTTATCCAGCTAGGAAAATTATTTCAGTTCTCTAACCTCTGTTTATTTATCTGTAAAATGGAAACCATTTGTATTTACCTCATAAGGTTGTTGTGGTAGTTAAATAGTGGTTAAATGGCATTTTCCCATAAATTTCTTGGCTTTACATATATTTATTATTATCATCACTACATATCACTCAACTTGTGTTCTCACCATCTGGACAATAGTTTCATACCTCCTTCACTTGCTT
This sequence comes from Galeopterus variegatus, assembly GCF_000696425.1. Classification (NCBI taxonomy): domain Eukaryota; kingdom Metazoa; phylum Chordata; class Mammalia; order Dermoptera; family Cynocephalidae; genus Galeopterus; species Galeopterus variegatus. The sequence goes on along the minus strand of NW_007732901.1, from coordinate 92,439 downwards.
CAGACATTTGCTTCTCCATTTTGAACACTTTTGCCAGACCAGTGTAATTACTCAAATGCCCTTGCATCATGTCACTATCCTGCTATAGAAATTATGTTGTAAAATGTAGGATTTCAGGGCATCAAGTTTAGAGTCCTATACACTTGACCTTGAATCCTGGAGTGGCAGTTGGATAACCAGCATCTAGCCCAATACTCATCAGAGAACAAGCAAGAAAGAGTTATTGAGTTTATGGCATAAAAGTGCAAAATGTGTATAGGAGAAGAAATGCAAAAGTAAGTTCCTCATATGGGCTGTCACTAGTGTTAGTTTTCATGGCCTCAGCAAGAAATAATAAGGAGAATAGAAGGCAAAATATATTGTAAATATCTATCCTTAGTATTAAAAAAAAAAATATTTGTGAAGGTACAATTGTAATTCAGTAAGTAAAGCTTATTGTGTAATAAGGAAAATTCCCCCTCCCCAAGAGATGCTACAGGTCTTAGATATGGCCTGCACAAATCAAAAATGGCAATCATGTTAAATGCAATGCTATTTATATAATCCTTAGTTCCACATAAACACTGAAATAAGAGCACAAAGTAGCAATTTTTTTTTCTATATGGAAACATGGATGCCAAAAAAAATGAACCAATTAGCTAAATGGAAGTTGCTGTGTATTGGTTGAATCGTGTCCCCAAAGTTCATGTATTAGAAGTTTAATTCCCACAGTAAGTCTTGAGGGTGGGAAATCCTATTATGGTAAATGAAAAGTGGGACCTTAAAGAGGTGATTATATTGTAGGACCAAGCCCTGGAGAATGAATTAAAAATGCTGGTCATGGTTGTGGTTCTGAGGGCTTTAAAAGAAGAGCTCATGAGTTGTTAGTTTCTCTCTGCTCCACCGTGTTCTACTATCTGAGACCCCTGGGTCACCATCACCACCACCAAGACCCTCACCAGATGTGTTCCCTGGACTTTGGATTTCTCAGCCTCTCAAACCGTAAGAAGTAAATTTCATTTTCTTACAAGTTACCCAGTTCCATGTATTTTGTTATAAGCAACAGAAACAGACTAATACAGAAGTTAAATAAAATGAAGTGGAATCAAAATGATTAGCAGTATTCACAGATTGATTTATTTCCAAGTAATAATTATAGCCTGTTTACAATAAAACTGCACAGTATCTCTGTGAAAAAAATGATGCACTCATGCTGCTAATTTTTTTTCAAGTAAAGGTATGATCATATGAGGGTACTTCAAAAAAATTCATTGAAAAATAGAATTAAAAGTAATGTGAAACTCTCCATGAACTTTTTGAAGTGTCCTCATATTAAACTAACCTTTTAAACCAGCTGTTACCAAAGAAAACCTGAAGTGATAGGTTTTGATCAGTTCAAAGAGGTGGAAAATGAACATTGGGTGAGTGATTAGCAGTGTCAGATGAAGACCTTTTTATATTTGTGGTAGAAGAGTGAAGTCAATGGATGTACCAGCATACCTGCTGGCAAGGTCTCTAACACTTACAGTTATTCATATTTATGCCCTGAAAATATCACTCAGGCAAAATCAGTGTGACAAAGCAATTATTTCCTGTTTTATGTCTAGCATGGGCCTTATAGCCCATGTCCCAGAAAATGAATCTGGTCTCCCATGCCTTGCCCCAGCTTCCTCCACGAGCCCCTCTCTTTCCTTGACCCCATCCAAGTCTGTGTTTAGTCAGCCTCTCGTACCACTGCCCACTCTCAGCAAGGCTCTTGTAATTGGGAAACAAAAATAAAAGGAAGTGACAATCTTCCTAAAAGTTCTGTATGTCTCGGTTACTATCTAATAATTTGACTATAGACACTTCCTAGATGTGACTATTTGGTGATAAATACCCTTGCCATATGATAGGATACAGAGTGCAGATGAAATGTACATCTGGCTGGCATAAAACACTTATGACAAAAATCTCTATCTAGGCAGAAAAAAAAGCTGAAAAATAAGTTTATAAATAAGTTATAATAGAAGAGTTTTTTTTAAACCCATGCCAATAATATGCATTTAGAGAGAAATAAAAATATAAATGTTTATACAGGGACCCCAAACCCAGCCCAGGTGAGTGTGTGCCGATCAGAGAGGAGCCCCTGGAGAGGCCTGAGAGCCATCACGACCAGGTGCTCCGAGGCACAAGCATGACTGAGCAGGTAGGCGCTGCTTTTGCTGGACCTCAGCCCAGGTGAGTGTGTGTACCGACCAGAGAGGCCACCATGGAAAGGCCTGTGAGACACTACAACCATGCACACTGAGGTCCCCGAGTGGGAACAGGTAGGAGCCACTGCTGGTCTCCCAGCCCAGTCTAGTCCCCACGGCCCAGACAGGCCAAACTTTCTACCCAAAGGCACTGAGGCAGCCATGCCAAATTGGCAGTCCTGGCAGGATACTAGAGAGACAATAGGGTCAAACGAGTGGATTGTGAAATGCCTTGCCACAGTGACTAAACACCAAAGGAAAGATACCAGAAATAGGAAAAATTAAGAAAGTACACCACCAAAGGGTAACAATTCTCAAGCTCTAGATCCTATAGAACAAGAAGCCCAAAAAAATGACTGACAAGGAATTTGGGGTGACAATTCTAAGGAAACTAAATGAGATACAAGAAAACTCATCTAGACGACAGGATAAAATGAGGAAAAGTATACAGGACCTGAAAGAAGAAATGTACAAGGAAATCAATACCCTGAAAAAGAATGTAGCAGAGCTTGCTGAGCTGAAGAATTCATTCAAAGAAATAAAGAACAATAGAGAGTTTAACCAGCAGGCTTGCAGAAGCAAAAGACAGAACTTCCGACCTTGAAGGTGGGCTATTTGAAATAACACAAGCAGACAAAAACAAAAAAGAAAGAAAAAGAAAAAAGAATTAAAAACATTGAAGATAATCTAGGAGAGATATCAGACCAACTTAAGCACTCAAATATCCGAGTCATCAGTGCTCCAGAAGGGGAGGAAAAAGGAGATTGCATTGAAAACATATTCAACATAATAGTGGCAGAAAACTTCCCAGATATAGTAAAAGACACAGATTCCCAGATTCAGGAAGCTCAAAGAACCCCAAATTTATTCAATCCAAAAGGTCTTCTCCAAGACATGTCATAGTCAAATTGGCAAAACTCAAAGACAAAGAGAGAATCTTAAAAGCTGCAAGAGAGAAGCGTCAAATCACCTACAAGGGAGCCTCAATCAAACTAACATCGGACTTTTCATCACAAACCCTAAAAGCCAGAAAGCAATGGGATGATATATTCAACATACTAAAAGACAGAGATTGCCAGCCAAGAATACTTTACCTCACAAGACTATCCTTCTGAAATGAGGGGCAAATAGTATGTTTCTCAGATGAACAAGAAGTGCGAGAGTTCACTACTACACGACCACCCTTACAAGAAATTCTCAAGGGAGTACTGGGTTTGGTACCTGAAAAATAACTACCACTGCCATAAAAACTCAAGACAAATCAAAACCCACTAGTAAAATAAAAATGCCAACAATGAAGAGAAAAAAAAAGTTTACCTACCACCAAAAAAACCAACAAACATAGAAGACAAACAGTAAATCAGAAAAAAAGGAACAAAAGACACTTAAGACATTTAAACAAAAATCAATAAAATGCTAGGAGTAAATCAATACTTTTTAAGAACAACTCTTAATGTAAAAGGATTAAATTCCCCACTCAAAAGACACACACTGACTGACTGGATTAAAAAGGTGGACCCAACTGTATGCTGCCTTCAAGAGACTCACCTCACCTATAAAGACACACATAGACTAAGAGTGAAAGGATGGAAAAAGATATACCATGCAAATAGAAATGTAAAATGAGTTGGAGTAGCTATTCTTGTATCTGATAAAATAGACTTTAAACTAAAAAACCATAAAAAGAGATAAAGAAGGCCACTATATAATGATAAAAGTTTTTATCCATCAAGAAGACCTAACAATCATAAGTATATAAGCACCCAATGTTGTAGCTCCCAAATTTATAAAGCAAGCTCTATTAGACCTAAAGAATGAGATAGACACTAATACCGTAAAAGCAGGGGACTTGAACACCCCACTATCAATATTGGACAGATCATCTAGGCAAAGAATCAACAGAGAAACACAAGATCTAAATAACACTTTAGACCATTTTGACTTGGCAGATATCCACGGAACACTCCATCCAACAATCTCAGAATATTCATTCTTCTCATCAACATATGGAACATTCTCCAGGACAGATCAAATCTTAGGCCACAAATCAAGTCTCAACAAATTCAAAAAAATTGGAATTATTCCATGTATTTTTCAAACCACAATGGATTAAATTTAGAAATCAATAACAAATGAAATTCTGGAAACTATACAAACACGTGGAAATTAAACAGCATTCTACTTTATGAAATATGGGTCCAGGAAGAAATTAAACAGTAAATTAAAAAGTTTATTGAAACTAATGAAAACAATGATACATCATACCAAACCTGTGGGTAACTGCAAAAACAGTACTAAGGGAGAAATTTATCACATTAAATGCTTATTTCAGAAGAATGGAAAGATGGCAAGTAAACAACCTAATACTTCACCTTAAAGAACTAGAAAAACAAGAACAGTCCAAACCCAAAGTTAGCAGATGGAAAGAAATAATTAAAATCAGAGTGGAACTTAATGAAATGAAACCCAAAAAATGATACAAAAGATCAATGAACCAAAAAGTAGTTTTTTTGAAAAAAATGAATAAAATTGACAAACTATTAGCACAGCTAACTATAAAAAGAAGAGAGAAGACCCAAATAACAAAAAAAAAAAAAAAAGAAATAAAAAAGGTGATATTACAACTAATACCTCAGAAATACAAGAAATCATTAGTGACTACTATAAACAAATATATGCCAACAAATTTGAAAATCTGGAGGAAATGGTTAAGTTTCTGGACACACACAAACTACCAAAACTGAGCCAAGAAGGTGTAGAAAATCTGAACAGACCAACAAAAAATAAAAGAGATTGAAGCTATTATCAGAAGGCTCCCAACAAAGAAAAGCCCAGGACCAGATGGGTTCAGAGCACAATTCTAACAAACATTCAAAGAGGAATTGACACTAATTCTCTAGAAAATATTCCAAAAGATTGAAACAGAGGCAATTCTGCCAAATTCATTCTATGAAGCAAACATCACCCTGATACCAAAACCAGATAAAGATACAACAAAAAAAGAAAATGACAGGCCAGTATCCTTGATGAATACAGATGCAAAAATCCTCAGTAAAATACTAGTCAATAGAATACAGCAACACATATGCAAAATTATGCACCATGATCAAGTGGGATTCAGGGATGCAAGGTTAGTTTAACATGTGCAAATCAATCAATGTGATACACCATACCAGTAAAATCAAACACAAGTACCATATGTTTATAGATGCTGAAAAAGCATTTGACAAAATTAAAAACTCGTTCATGAAGAAGACTCTACAAGTTAGGTATAGATGGAAAGTATCTCAACATAATTAAAGTCATATATATTAAGCCCACTGCCAATATCATCCTGAATGGGGAAAAGCTGAACAGGAACTAGACAAGGATGCCCACTCTCACCACTCCTGTTCAACATAGTGTTGGAAGTACTAGATAGAGCAATCAGAGAAGAGAAGGAAATAAAGTGCATACAAATTGGAAAGGATGAAGTAAAAATGTCCCTATTTGCAGATGGCATGATCTTATATATTGAATGGCCTAAAGCCTTTACAAAAACCTCTTAGAGTTGATAAATATTTCAGCAAAGTTGTAGGACACAAAATCAACACATGAAAATCAGTAGCATTTCTATTCTCCAACAGTGAACATGCAAAAAGAGAAATCAAGAAAGCTTGCCCATTTACAATGGCCACCAAAAATATAAATAAATTAAATTAAATTCTTAGGAATAGAGTTAACCAAGGATGTGAAACATCTCTATAATGAGAAGTATAATATAGTGCTGAGAGAAATTAAAGAGGACAGAAGAAGATGGAAAGATATCCCATGCTCTTGGATTGGAAGAATCAACTTTGTGAAAATGACCATACTACCCAAAGTGATATACAAATTCAGTGCAATCCCCATCAATGTTCCAATGACATTTTTATCTGAGTTGGAAGAAGCTATCCAGACATTTATATGGAACAACAAAAGACCACACATAGCCAAAGCAATCCTGAGCCAAAAAAATAAAGCTGGAGGCATAACACTACCTGACTTTAAACTATACTACAAAGTTGTAATAAGCAAAACAGCATGGTACTGGCATAAAAAGACACACAGATCAATGGAATAGAATAGAGAATCCAGAAATCAACCTTCACACCTACAGCCATCTGATCTTTGACAAAGGCACCAAGCAACACACTGGGGAAGCGAGTGCCTCTTCAGCAAATGGTGCTGAGTAACTGGATCTCCATATGCAAGAGAATGAATCTAGACCCATACCACTCACCATATACCAAAATCAACTCAAAATGGATTAAAGAATTAAATATACAACCTGAAACAATAAAACTTCTTAAAGAAAACATAGGATAAACACTCCAGGAAGTTGGACTGGGCACAGACTTCATGATATGACTCCAAAAGCACGGGCAACCAAAGGAAAAATAAACAAATGGGATTATATCAAACTAAAAAGCTTCTGCACAGCCAAAGGAGCAATTAACAGAGTAAAAAGACAACCAACAGGTGGGAGAAAATATATGCAAAATATACATCTGACAAAAGATTAATATCCAGCATATACAAGGAACTGAAGCAACTTTACACCAAAAAATACAAGTATCCCAATTAAAATTGGGCAAAGGAGCTAAATAGACATTTCTCAAAGAAAGATATACAAATGGCCAACATACTCATGAAAAAATGCTCAACATCACTCAGCATTGGGGAAATGCAAATAAAAACCACACTGACATACCATCTCACCCCTGTTAGGATGGCTAATATCCAAAAGACTGTGAACGATAAATGCTGGCGAGGTTGGGGAGAAAAAGGAACTCTCCTACACTGTTGGTGGGACTGCAAAATGGTGCAGTCTCTATGGAAAATGGTATGGAGGTTCCTCAAACAATTGCAGATAGATCAACCATATGATCCAGCTATCCCACTGCTGGGAATATACCCAGAGGAATAGAAATCAAGTCGAAGGTATACCTGTTCCCCAATGTTCATCACAGCACTCTTTACAATAGCCAAGAGTTGGAACTAGCCTAAATGTCCATCATCAGATGAGTGGATATGGAAAATGTGATATATCTACACAATGGAATACTACTCAGCTATAAAAAAGAATGAAATACTGCCATTTGCAATGACATGGATGGACCTAGAGAGAATTATATTAAATGAAATGAGTCAGGCAGAGAAAGAGAAATATCACATGTTCTCACTTATTTTTGGGAGCTAAAAATAAATAAATAAATACACAAATAAACTAGGGCATTGGGAAGCAGAAACAACAATCACAATTTTTTGAAGTTGTTATGACAAGTTAACAGATTTGAGGTTTTTGGGAGGGAGGTTGGAGAGGGAGGGGCTAGCGAGGTTTTGGTAATGGGTAACAATAATCAACCACATTGTGTATTGATAAAATAAAATAAAATTTAAAAATAAAAAATAAAAAATAAATAAACTAGCTTCTAAAACATTGAAAAAAAGAAATATTTATACAAACAATAATACATAATGTCATACAAATATAAATATATATGTATGTGAGTAAATATTTCCCTAGTTTATTACATAGTTAACTATTTTTTATCATATATATTTATATTTTTATATTTATGCACTTATTAGTATGCCATAGATTGCAGTATTAAAAAATAATAATGCTATGCAGTGTTAGTAGGTGGGTCAAAGGGCATTGTTATATACTATTGAAGGCAATCTAAATTTATGTAATATTCTTGGAAGGTATTTAACTTATTGTGTATCCAAAGTAAAGCAATTGCAGTTCTAGGTTTTTATCACACAGAAATTGTACAAGGGTATGTAAAAAAAATATGTTTCTGGAAGCATTAATTGTAAAAAGAAAAAAAATGAAGGCAAGCTAGATGTATATCAATAGGAGGATAGTTAAGCAAATTATGGTATCTCTTTTTGGGGAAAATTATGTAGCCACTAAAATGAATGAAAAAAATATGTCCATTGGAATAGCATGTTCATTGTTGAACAACAACAAAAAAACACTGAGCAATCTGTAGAGTATGATACTACTTTTTGTAAATTGCTGTATTTCTATGTTTATTTTCTCAGTCCAGAAAGATACACATTGAGCCATTAAAAGCAGTAACTCCTGCAGAGTGATGATGATGGTCAGAGAGGGATCACTCCCATTTTATATTAGATGTAGTTTCATTGTTTGAGTTCTTTATAAGTGCTGTTTCTGTTAATTACAAAAAGAAAAAAGTCATGCCTGCCCTTCACCTCACTTGTACATGTGTATGTATTATGTTGTACGTGTTTGAAGAGAAGTTTACCTTCTCAATTTCACTGTGAATTCTTTGAAGACAGGGGCTGTATCTTATTCATCTTTACATCTACAAAATTTCAAACATAGCAGATGTCCATTGAAAGTAAGTGAATGAATGACTGATCTATGCAAATAGGATGTTTCTCCTGAATTCCACTATGAACAGCAGTTTGATTTAGCCCCCTTTTACTCAAGATGTGGTCCTCAGAGCAGCGATATAATTGCCAATAGGGAGCATGTTAGAAATGCAGAATTTCAGACCCCATTCCAGACATAATGAATCAGAATCTGCATTTTAACAAGATCTGTGGGTGATTCTCATGTACATTTAAGTTTAAAATGAATTGAACTACAACATCAAGATGCAAACTTAGCTCTTGCTGCTTACAAGAATATGCAATTTTGGGTCAATCACCTATTTTCTCTGACTCTCAGGCTTTTCAGCTGTGAAACAGGACAATCATTCATAATATCTACTAAGGTTGTGAATATGATTTTGAAACTGCAGGATCTGGAACTTTAAAAAGATAACAGAATTTCATTTAAAATAAATTTAGTATAAGATAGACTTGTAAGTTAGTCCTCACAATGAGTACAAATAGAAAGAAATAGAGGAAACAATCCATTGCTCAACTTAACGTAAAAATATTATTTGCAACCCAGGTGCATATTTTCCATCTTTGCCTTCATTATTCTTCTAAGTAAAAGCATAGCTAAATAACATGCCAAATTATTTCTTGACAGCATATACCCAGCATTCAAAGGTACCAGCATCAAAAAACAATCTGCATGACAAAAGAATTGTAGCAAACTTTATGCCAAAATATTAATTGGAGCCTCTTTTCTACCCAACAGTCTATCAATTATTGTGAGCTCTAAGATCCCACCACTACTGTAACTGAGTCTGATCTCAGAATACTCATAATGTGTGTATAACAAATATTTTTCTCAAGTGATATCAGTACAAAAATGAATACACTGAGAGGGGAAAAGAAAAATTGGATTGAAGAAGCCACAGGTAGTCAACAAAGAAGCACCTGAATCTATGATAGTATTAGTAATTTTGTGCTGTCCTGATTAAAAGCTTTGATGAGCAGGGGTGTGCATGTGCGTGTGCGTGTGTGTGTGTGTGTGTGTGTGTGCAGGTGCTAAGGAAAAACAAAATAATACAAAAGGACAAAAGGGGATTAAACAAAACCATAAAAGAGAGGCAGAATTACGTTGTGGTTAAAATGTTGGGATCTAAAAGCAGTTAGGCCAGTACTTGTTTTACTACACTGTTTGACCTTCCCAAACCTAACTCTTGATGTCTCACTGTCCTCTTCTGTAAAGTAGAATGATGAAAGTCTCTCTCACCTAGGGTTTGTTTGGTGGATTACATAAAATAGTGCAGATACTGGGTTTTGCTATTATTATTATTTAGTACATTATATATACACTTTCATGTACAAGTACAAAACCAGGAAGAAAAATTATTTATGGGAAAAAAATGCAGATTCTGATTCATTATGTCTGGAATGGGGTCTTTGATGGTGCAGTTTTGCACCTGATGCTGTAGGATGTGATTATTTAGGTCAGAAACAGGGATTACAGAGTGCTTGGGTAATATGCAGCACAAACTTGTCTCTCATATCAACCACAGACCCATATCTCTAACTGCCTAACAATCATCTCCTCTTGAGTGGCAAATAAGCATCTCAAAATGAACACACTCTAAACTGAGCTCCTGATACTTCCACCCTAATGAGGTTCTCCCAGTTTTGCCCATTTAAGCTAATGGCAACTCTTTCCTGCCAGTCGTTCAGCCCACAAGCCATGGTGTTATTCTTGACCTTTCTCTTTTTTGTACACATCAAAGCCATTAAAAAATCCTGTTTGCTCTGCTCTAAGAATATATCTTTTGAAACTGGTAATTTCTATAATCCTGGACAGTAAGAATTCATGGGCTTGTTAATGACCCTACGAAGTTTCAATTAAAGAAAAAAAATTATTATGTGATGGGAAAATAGAATCAGATAACCAATAAAATATTTACAAAATTGGACCCTAGTTTAAGAGATTTTTTTCTTTACAGTTTTCAAAAAAAATAATGTAAAACTGCTCAAGATTTTTATTTCTCCAAATATTCTGGCTAATTGAAATTTTACAGTATGGTAAATTGTACAAGAGAAGATTAAAAGGACCCTCCAGGCCTAACGTATTCTATTTCCTGTCTTGGGGCATCTTTCTCATGAATTATTCCAGACAGTGACATAAGTTTGAACATGATTCTTAAAGATACTGCATTTAAAATGTCTCGAGGGAGAGATGGTCACAATCTCTCTTAGTAATTCATTCAAGTGATTGCCATGTTTGAGTGTTCAGACCTGATAGCACATTCCTTGTCTAGGTTTCCTATAGGGTTCAATTCCTATTTCACATTCATGGTCATGTCCCTATTCTTGAGTGTCCATTCTGACATATTCCATATTAACCTTTCAAGGCAAGTAAAAATAAAAATTTGGGATCCCCTGGTGATGTTCATTATACCTCTTAATGAGTTGATAGAAATTATGGAATTTAAACCTGGGTTTTTCAAAGTGATTGGTGAATTTTATTAGTTTGCTCTATGTGTTCCTCCTTAGAAAAATACTTGAGACCATTTCTATGAGAAAAATTATGGTCTCTAAATTGAGCAATGAATTTTACTTATTACAGCTGACTACCATATTTTAGAATGTTAGCTAAGAGGCCCAATAAGTCTCTTACTTTTTATTTGTGAGCCATATCTGATTGAAGATAAAACAATTGCCAGAGTAATATCACATTCATACAAAGGCAAATGAACACTTACTTTGTAACTGCCATAAGAGTTTTAAGAAATGTAAAGTGACTGTGATATTTAAAACAAATTTTTGTACTTTAATAAAAATTCCAGCTCTTTTAAAGACCCATATCACATTTTAATTGAATGTCGATAAACATAACCAGAACACTGAAAAAGCCTCTGGGCTATGGAATAAGCATGTATTCTAATCTTAGCTCTGTTACAGATTTATGGCTACACTGGATAATTCATTTAGCAAAGTCCTTTTAAAGTATTTAAATATTTCCAATTTTATCCCTAGCTATAGGAGGCAGAAACAGATCAAGTTTGGGATAAAGGGATTGCTGTGTCTCATCAAAGTGTAGGTATTGGTAAGATTATTAGCAACAGTTTGTCCATTTTCCAGCTAGTGTCTTGATACTTTGTGGTCCTATGTGTCCCAGTTTTTCATATGTTTTATGTTTTTTTTCTGTGACCTGGGGATATTAAACACTTGAATATTCCAGGTCTGAAAGGGGAAAAGCAATGTGAAACATTTCTGACAGTTTTAACAAACAACAGATATTAAGAGTAACTTTTAAATCGATCTGTTTCATGTGAATTGATACACTGAGATTAGTGAAGTAATCCTATTTGTAAATTGGTGCTTTCCACTCCCCATGTGCACAGTGATACCTGAAGAATGAATTATTCCTTTCCAATGTAATTCCACACACATTTATTGAAATGAACCTACATGCATGGCATTATGGATGATATAAAAATTAGTAGAGTTCATACATTCAAAATTTTACTAGGCAATGGAGATTAGACAAATACCCAAAAGTGGCTATGATACAAACAGCATAAAATGTTGTCAAAGCATTCTACATGCATATCATTTAATCCTTACAAAACCCTTGTGAGTAATTGCTGTTATTTACTCCACTTTTGAGGGAAGGAAGCTGAGGATCAGAAAGGTTAGGTGGTTTGTTCGGGTTTAATACTAGTGAATACTGAGCTGACATTTGAGCCTAGATTAGTCTGGCTCCAAAATTCTCACAGTAACTATTATGCTATACTGAGTCTCCAAAGTTCTTGGGTGGGGGATGGGGGTTTATGCTTAGGTGGTAAAGGCTTCATAGAAGAGGTAATATTTTACTCAAAGTGAGTTTATGTGGCAGATACACCATCCTAGGTGTTTTGGGAATACTTTTTTATACTTTAACTCATTATTTACAACAGTCCCGGGAGCAACTGTTATTCATTGAGCCTTTTAAAGATGAAGAAACTGAGGCTTGAGCAGCAGAGATGACTAGCTCAATGTCCCATAGCTAGAGCTAGAAAGAAGCAGAGCTAACGTTTAAGCTCTGGTTCTCTGACACAAATTCTCATGCTCTTTTCACTTACCTCAACTATTCCCAGAATTGTACTTTGCAAAGAGTGGACACTTAAATATTTATTGAATGAATGAAAGTATCTTAAAAGATATTTAGAATCTTGACAGGCAGTTATATTAAAAAAATTATTGATAGGTTAAAAAAAGGTGAATAAAAGCACAGAGGTGGAGAATTGACTGGGGGACAATGAGCAGTTCAATTTGTCTTAAGTGTAGAATAGACATAGAAAGTCATGAGACTTTGTAAGAAGCTAAGTTAAAGAATGCTGTGAATGGTAAAGTAAGAATTTTTGCTCAATTCTATTTATTCCTATAATAAATAAAATGCAGAGACATAGAAGATTTTTTTCAAAGGGTGATGATGTGACTGTAACTGCTCTAGTACAATTAATGCAGCAGTGCACTAGATGGGCTGAGTAGGGAGAGAGAGAAGGAAGGTTATATTGCACTATTTCAGGAAAGAGGGACTTCAAGGCCTAAACAAAAGTGGAGTCATAGGAGCTGCAGCAGATGCAAGAGAACTTCCAAGGGATAAATCTAAATAATTAGCATCTTATTGTTAAGGGAAAGGAGGTGCCAAAGAAGGCTCTGCAGTTTCAAGTACTGGAACGAAGGGAAAAAGTGGGGCTACTAATAATACTGGAAAATTCAGGATGATCTTCTAGTTTAGGGCTATGGGAATAATAAATGATGATAACCTTAATAAAAGAAATAGCCATTTACTAAACATTTGCTGTGTGATAAGCACTGTACTAAACCCATTTCCTGGATTATTTTATTTCTAAAAACAGGTTTACATGGTTCACTACAATTTGAACCTCGCGTTACATGTGGGGAAACTGGGACTTAGAGACATTGAATACCTTGCCATAGTTCACACAGATAGCAAGTGGGGAGCTGTGATCTTTACATCATCTTAACTGATGTCTGAGCCAATGCTTCTAACCACTGGCAAATGCAACTGTGATCTGCTAAGTATATGATTCTGGCAGGGTATCCAAGTGGAAATGCACAGCAGATATATAGAAATGTATTTTGAAATTTCAGGGCAAGGAGAGGCAAAGGTAGAAGAGTCATCTTTATAAATGTTAAAGTTGAAATCATAGAAATGAAGATCCTAGAGAAAGAATATACAGAGAGAAGAGAAAGGTTTCAGAGGCATAGCCATATTTACATCTAGGGGTTATGTTTTGGAGGTTATAATTAGATCTTGGTGTATTTTACACTATGTTCTAGTGTAATTCTACCATTAAAAACAAAAACAACAAAAAGTGTGCTTTGTCCAGTGTTGGTACTGACTAAGATAGAAGTATGCTGGGTCCTAAGAATGCCACAAGATGTGGAAATTAAAAAAGTGGTGACCTATTCTCATATTATTTCTGATTTAAGTTGTTTCTGAAGTATATCAAACAAGAATGATGATATCTAAAGGTCAATATTTTGGGGCTATATATGGCAACAAAGTTTCCCAGGAAGCCTTCTCAGTGACATTAGATAAGCTCTTTCTAGGTAGGCTCACTGTTTGTTCCTAAGAGTTCTCAACGCAATGAGGATGAACCAACTGATAGTGACATTTATCATCAAGGTCATAAAAGTGGCAGTTACCAGCTCAGGGTAACCGGTGAACAAATCTGTTTTAAATGTTCTTGGTAACTAGAAAGAAAAGAATTTGAAAAATATATCTGATGTTCTTTGATATACAATGTCAGTTAAAGATTGTGCAATTGCTCTGACACAAATAATTTGAAACTTTTATTTTGCTTTTGGGAATTTTCTTCCATTTATCACTGAGTAGGTTTAAATAACTATCCTATTTCAATACAATCCTCATCATAAGGCTTACCACTAGATGGCAATATATTTCTTCTAATAAAAATGGAACAGTGACTAATCATGTACAAACACTTACGATGGAAAATAAATTAGTGATAAAGCAATTATCGCAAGAAATAATGCAAAGAACCACACTTTCTTTTGTTATGCCAGTCTGAAGCACATTCTTGCACGTTTGGGCCCATTTAATCAGTTTTTTGACTCTACCGTCAGCTAATCTTAGAGGAGACTTTTTCTCATTCTTATTATTTCAAAAAGAACTTTATATAATTTATAATTTCCTCTTACATTCTCTGTGTACTCTGACTGACACTAGAAACCTTGGACATTACTTGCTAAATAAAAAATATTATGATAGTTGAAGCTAGAAAAAGATAGGTGTGTTTTGGGGAAAATATATTGGCAGAGAGAAAAAGAAAACATAGAGTCTAGTTGTTCTTATTAAACAGATTTTTTATTTTTGTCAGATTTGAATGAATTTTTATCATAAATCTGATGAAACCACAGACATGATTTGGAGCCTTAAACATGATTTGGGACATGATAAGGAACTTTAATGATCCTGAAAAGGTTTGCATTTTTTTATTTTTTGGTGAAAGTATTTTTTCTTCAAATCAAATATTAACCATAAACCTAATGTGTAAAACCGATGAAAGTGGACCTGCTGCAGCTTCAGCAGAGGTAGGGGCCGGAGCAGGCAGATCTGTTACCCCTCCCCTTCCCCCTGTGTCCCCAAAATGGATTCGAAGAAAGCAGATTGGAGATCTCTGACACAGTCTAACTTTCTCACTTTTAAAATTTCTAATTCAAAGACTCAGAGAAGGTAAAGAAGGGGGAAAATACTTATACAAGGCCCCACTCATGTTGATCATTGTGCTAAGAGCACAATCATTCCTGGCCTTCTAAATCCCAGGGACAATAATATTTCTACTGGGTCATTAATTCTTTCTTAATCCTAGACTCAACTTGTTTTGGAACTGAAGTATGCGCTGATGTTGGTGTGTATGAGTAGTATTGTCATTCTTTTATAAGGCTATTAAAGTTTCTCATTTTCATGTAATTGCTGTATATGCCTGAGATTTCAATTGAAGCAGTGAAGATATTTCATAATGGATACTATAGAAATGTTAGGATTGAGCATGGTTTCAAATATTTTTGTACTTTTAGCAGCTCTTATTTCTTATAAAACAACA
The DNA here is from genome assembly GCF_000696425.1 of Galeopterus variegatus. Lineage (NCBI taxonomy): Eukaryota > Metazoa > Chordata > Mammalia > Dermoptera > Cynocephalidae > Galeopterus > Galeopterus variegatus. The sequence goes on along the minus strand of NW_007732901.1, from coordinate 76,727 downwards.
CATCAGAAAAATGATGTAAGAAAAGAACACTGTACTGGAAGTCGGGAATGAACTTTTCAATGTCACTCATTTAGAGTTTTTTACCTCTAAATTCCTTACTAGCTCTGACATTCCATGTTTATAAAAATGCTATTATTTACATAGCTTAAATACTTTAAACTTTTTCCTGCTATTCTTTAATATGATTTTATATGAAATCTTAGTAGTACCTACACACAGAATCCTTATTCTTTGTTTCATTAGTAGCATTGTCTTTCATCACAAAACAAGGTAATAAATACCATTTTCATTAAAAAAAAGTTTTTCTGTTTAAACCTCATCGACTTTGCTGACTAAATTGTACTTACCGTTCAGTTTGGGGTCTTTTTTTATTTCAATGAATTTATATAACTCAGAAATACATCAACAAAAAGTATTCTTGTTTGTTTTCAAGTGTGTCATAGGATGATAGAATTAAGAGCTGTAAAGATTCATAAATACTGTTTATCTACCTTCCTGATTTTTAAATTTCATACTTATCTTAAAGTTACATAGTTTTCACATAAAATATCAGGTATGTTTTGCTGAAATATGGGTATTTATTATAATGCCCCACTATTAAATAAATGTTCATTATACCATTAACCAGCATGCCACTGTATACCATAAGTCAGGAAAAGACAGGCTTTGAAAGGCTTCACAGCCATGGCAGGTATGCTACTTTCCTGAGCAACAACAGGTGGTCATATTGGTCATATTTATGGGATACGGAAGAACAAGAGTATGAAGGAAAGGAATGGCCAGTACTGCATATGTTTGAATGACAGAATCGAAGAGGGTAAACAAGTGGAAATCTGCAATGAACAAATTAAGATCAAGAGAATCAGAAGACACAATGTATATATTTTTAATGTACTCTGGTGTTTTATTAAAAAAAAGTAAAGCACTAAAGGGGGAAAAAGTGATAGAAACAGTATGCTTTTAGAATATTCACAGTATTTTATTTGAATTTGAAATGTATTAGAGGGTAACATCTTAATAGGACAATAAGATGACTTTCTTTGAAAGCTTTCCTGCCTTTACAATAATGGTATCTAGTTCTACAAAGATTGTAGCTCCATCATAAAGGTAGACAGATATATTGAAAATGTAGGTAAGATTTCCGGAGCCTTCCGTTCAATATGTAAAATATCCTTTCTTGCAAACAATTCCAAATATATTTTAGTTATTTAAAAAACAGGCAAATTGTGCAAATATTTAAAACGTGTGTGTGGCTGTATCAGATTACTTTGAATTAGAGTTGGCTACACTTCTCTTGCTTAGTCTATTTTGTGTGTTCCACACAGTACAACTATCCATAAACAAGGAAAAGGAGCTTCACAGAGAAGGCAAAGAAAGTGTTGGTGTTTTTCATGCATACTCTGTATTTACGGAGGCAAAACAACTGCATAGTGATAAAGAACAGGTAGCATTCTATTTTAGTAGAGACCTGAGGAAGCTTGAGAGTAATCACATAATTTACTATGTTGTTTCATTGAAAAGATAGGCAGTAGCTGAAGAGTTCTCAAAACACCGTCCCCTTCATAATTTGTGACTAAAGAAACTTGGAGGCTCATCAGTACCTTGCATAGCTTTAAATTTGCTTCAGTAATTAATTTCCACAATAGACAATTTAAAAAATGACATTGAAATGAATTTTATTTTCATGTGTTGATAAGAAACTCTAATAGATTTGTTTTGGGGGTATATTGAAAGAAAAAAATAATGTATCTGGAGATTTTATTCAAAATAAGAGCACAGAGTTCTGGTCAAGATGGCTGAATAGACGTTCCCCAGCATTACTCTCTCCCACAAATCAACCAATTTACAACTATAAAAATGTAACAACATCCAAGCTGGGGCTATTAGAGCTCAGGAGAAGAGGAGGAGAGACTTCATGATCTCCATAGGTTCATGAAGGTGGGAGAAGCCGCGAGGAGAGAAAGAAAAAACTGCTTGGAGCATTTTATGTTGCGGCCTTAGAGCTGGAGCTACTGAGCACATGGAGCAGGAGTTGGCAGAAGCTGCAGCTGTGCCCTTCGACTGGAGTTGCTTGGAGGCAGCAGGGGAGAAGAGGACGGTGGCCTTGAGGACAGCAAGAACCCTAATAAGGTTTCAGTGGACCCACACAGGAGCGAGGAGCCAGAACAAGTGAAAAAAAGAGCCATTCACAGAGGCCAGTGAGTCATCACAAGGAACCAGCCCATGGCCTGTCCCCATGGGAAGTGTCTGGAGCAGGGGCAGTGGTGGTGACAGGCCAACTGGGGGAACACTGGGACACAGCAAGGTCAACTGATCTGCCCCTCAATCAGAGCAGGATCACTCAGAGGAGACTAGTCAGGAATACAGAATTGCATGGGGTATGTTTGATGACAAGACTCAGGCCCAGATCAGAGTTTCTACAAAACCCAGGTGCCCTGGGTCTCTGGAGAGCTGGAAGTACCCACAAAGTCAACCGTTAAACCCTGAACTGCACAAAATGCCTTCCCTAGGGAAACAGCAGCAAAGCAGCAATTTAGCTCAACTACACAGCTCAAGTACTGGTTCCCACAGGAAGTTCCCCCAGTTTAGAAGTAAGCAAAAGACAAAAAAACTAGTTCCAGCCTAGGCACATCACCAGTGCATCAGGCTGCCAGAGGACTTGGGGCATGGAGCCAGGGACTGGATCCCCCTACCTGCAATCAGGCACACTGTCAGCACCAAGGAGCATGCCGAAAACATTGCCTCCATGTGGGTGGCCCACCACAGCCACCACAGTAACCATGGCTGCTATGAAAGTGGCTAGACGTCACAACCACCGTGCAGATGGTCCGCGGGCCACTGGAGTGCATTAACAAAAGGAGAGTCACCAGCAGAGACTATAGAAAAGAATAGGATGTCTCTCTCCACGAAGCCCATTCAAAGTGACAGAAGAAGCACCTATTCTATGGTAATATTGGGGGACCTGAACATACCTCTCAGCACTGGAGAGATCATCTAGACAACAAATCAACAGAGTAACCATTACTCTTTCAGAGCAGAGAGGAAATCTAGAGTTATCAGTGGTGAGAGGGCAGAGGGAGAGGGGGATGGGGAGAGATTGGACAAGGAGCAAAAAGAATAAGTACAATTTGTAACAATGTATATCTACTAGTAATATTGATTTGATCAACATATGTCAATATTGAATCCAAAAAATATGTATAATCAACTATGATTCAATAAAAAATGTAAGAGCACATATCAAAACAAGTGATCTCTTTCTTCAAATATCTGGTTTTTTTTATATGATTGATAATTCAGTGTTCGACAGAAATACCCAGTAATAATTTGTTTCAAAATAGGAAATTGGAGAAAATTATGAAAGTTTCTTTCAATTTTAAAAGCAGATTAAAAACAAAAGCTTAAATACAGAGCTCTGAGAAGAAAACACAGCTGGGAGTAAGCTCTTTAAAAAAAAACTACAAATACACATGGCATAAGTAAAGTTTAATGAAAATTATGGCACTTAAAAATATTTCTGGATTGGTTCCAAAGCTGAATCCACAATGCTTTCTCCTAGTGTCATACTTCTGTGAATGATTCTATGTCTCCTTAGAACAATATACAGTTGTGATGAATGACAAAAATCACTTCTCTCAATTTAAATTCTGCTTACCAGACTGCTCATTTAAATACTTCTGTGTTATTCAATTATTAGATGCAATCCAGCTGCAGAAGTTAAATTAATGCATTTTATTTTTTCCTTAAAATAATACCTCAATGTCTCTTTACTTTGAAATAATTTTGATAGATAATTTGGAAACAATAAGAGATATCAAAATAGATTAGAAGAGTAGGTTACCAATGGTATTTTTGCCATTTAAAAACAGAAACCAGAAACTAAAATTGTTAGCCTGTTGAAAAAATAAAAATAACATTATGGCTTTAACATATATATGATCACAACGTATTTTTAGGTTTTTATTTTTCATTCTAGGAATTATTTTTTTAACTATATAGTGTTTGCCAAATATTATACTACCTATGAAGGATACAAACATGAACAGGACAAAATTCTAAGGGTGGGGGGTGACAATCAAGTAAAAAGTCCAATACAGAAGAATATTGTCATCAAAATAGCTTTTGAGAGACAGTTGACTAGTTTGAACTGTTGTAGAAATTACATCAGTATTCTGGACTATTTTGAAAAAAGGCATATTGGACTTTTCCAATGGAATATGGTTAGGTTATTTGGAAAGATGGAGAGCCTAATGTACAAGGGTAGTACAAAATGTTTGTGGAAAAATAAAATTAAAAGATAATAAGAATCTTTCCATGAGCATTTTGGAGACCCTTCAATATTACTAATACTTATATAACATTTAAGAACAAAATTTCTGACTTAAATTTAACACTTTTCAAATATTTGGGTTGGCCACACAATTTTGAAGTAGATGTTGTTTTGCTTTAGTTTCTTTAATCTCCTTATTCTGGTCCCTTTCTCTTTTGTTGTGGTGTGCCTCTCTTTTCCTAAAGGTCCTTGGTGTCTTCTCTATAGTATAACATCAAAAGCTGCTCTCAGAAAAGGGTATTATGGACTGATTGATTGTGCTTCCCCTCCACACCTCCCCTCCAAAATATGCTGAAGTCCTAACCCCAAATGTGATGAAATTTGGAGATGGGGCCTTTGGGGCTTGGGCCCTAATAATAGGATTGGTGCCCTCATAAGAAACGATACCAAAGAGTTTGCTCTCTTTCTCTTCAACTCCCACCCATCCCTGCCCTGTGATAATGAAGCAAGAAGGCAGGCTTCTGCAAGTGAGTAAGACAGCTCTCACCAGAAACTGGCCATAACGACGCCCTAATTTCAGACTTCCAGTCTCTAGAACTGTGAGAAAATAAATTTCTATTGTTTAGCACCATGCAATCTATGGTATTTTGTCATGGCAGCCCAAGAAGACTAAGACAAATACCGTAAAATTATTATTTCATTCTTTTTCCCAGGTTATTAGAAATTAAGTCATTGACTCTGATTGTGGAATGAGATCTTTGACCCATGGTAAAGTGATTATAACAGTGTTAAGGTTATGAAGATGAGGGTAATCTTTAAAATCACACGGTGTTGGTAAATGCCCTCTCCAATTAAGTATTTGTCCACTGCTGCCACCACTTCTTGATCCAAACATGAATTCTTTTCATTCAAATTTTGAAATCATGGTTTATGTCAGCATCTCCCAAACACGAAGACACTCACTTATCTTTAAAATGAGTTTTTCCATTTTCAGTGAGTGAAATAACTTTAAAATAGTTTGTATTTGTTTTAGAAAAGTTTTACTAATCCGGGGGGGGGGGGTTGTTTGTTTTTTGTTTGTTTGTTTGTTTTTATCTTTTTAATCAGGTTTCGTTATTGGTCTCTTATTTAACTGTTAAAATATCCTTCCAACTCTTTAATATCATCTACTTTAGACAAAGAGACTAAGAGTGACTGTGGCTCAGCCTCTTTTCATTTGGAGATGATCAATTTCAATTCAATTCAATTCAGCTCAATTGAACAAATGTCTTTGAAACACATACTGTATTGTAAGTGGTACTGGAAACATGAAGATGCATATAACATTATATGATGTGTCTTAAAAGTTAGAGATTTCTGCTGAATCACCTACAGTCAGTTATACTTGTAACTAGTTGAAAAGATCTGTAAGGTATTTATAGTTTAAAGTATAATTTGTGGCTGTAGGATAGAATAATGCTAATTAGCCCAGCCAGAGACAGAAGCTGCAAACTTGGCTTTATTAACAACCAACTGCATACTCACTAAACACTTGTCAAGAGTATTTGTTATTTTGTTTACCATTTTGTTCTCTTTGCTTCAGGAGACATAAAAGAATGAGAAGCACTTTTTATTCTTCTAAGAAAGTAGGGTTGACTGTTTGAATCTTGGCTCTGTGCCTTATGAAGTTCTTAATAGCTTTTGTATTCTAGGGCCCCAAACAGAAGTTTAGGGCATGAAGAAGATCCAACTTTTACACTTATGGGGTAGGAGCTAATCCAGGATAAAGAAATAGAGGCTAGTGTTATAAATCAAGGGACACTAATTAGTTTGCATTGAAGAAGTGAATAGTGAAGAGGTAGTTTAACTGAAACCAGGAAAGAGATATGTGTTTTGGGGTATCTGTGACAAGTTTCCCACAGATGACGTTACCTAGGAGACTTTACAAAGTTTCTCATTCCCTACCAAAACAGGGAGAGAGGGTAAACAATGATCTTCCAAAACTGATCAACGGGTCTTGGACAATGAGCATTTCAGTGGCTTTCAAAGTGGAATGACTATGATAGGGACCCTTCGTGAATTTTCTTGTCACTGTGAGACTCTAGCCTAAGGAGAGGGGCAAAACCATTACTGATATTGGTCATCTTCTTGTCCTGACAAGTTGCAGATATAATTTGATTTAGGAAAAAGTAGAGAAAGGGGACATTTCTTGTACCTGAGGGTTGTGGAGAAAATGTATGTCCATTATAAAGTGCAAAATGAAAATCTGTGCATTTTCCACTCTAACTAAATATACATAGCATTAAAATTAATTTTTAAAAAGTACATTTAGTGCTAGTATCAAATATATTTATTCTATGAGCAGGAAGTCTTCCGGTATGTGACTGAGAGCTGACCTGACACACATCACATTGATTTCATTATATACTTGTGCAGCAATCACCCAAGAGAGAAATCCTTTCTAAATAATGCAGGCAGTTTTATACATGGGGTTTCCATCATATCAGTGTAACTCGAAACCACTACATTATTTAAAAATACTTCTTTATTGGGGTCTAGGTAATTGGGTCACAGCACAATATATTAAAAGAAATGGTATTAAGACTATATGACTTTGTAATTTTCAACTGTTGCCTCTGTGTTTCCAAAATCTCTTTTTATCTGAAAAGCGAGCCTTGCATATCTTTCCAGGAGAAAAAAATCAAGGTCCTTGCTGACAAGAGAGCGAGGAGGAAGAGATGGTCAATTAGATTGCACAATATCAATCAGTAATAAGGCGGCCTCTGCAGAGATTGCACTCTTTAAACTACGGAATATTTGTCCAGCACTCTGCACTCATCCAACTGCTCTGCCTGAACTTTCCATCATTAGGGTCATTCTTTTGGGTAACAAATGTGCGGCAGAAAATCTGGAGATATTCTGATACATAAGCCTTCCTGTATGTTCTTTTCCAAGGTAGAAGGGGCCCTTCATTTTCTTGTCCTATCTTCTTAACATGCATGTAATACTGAAAATAAAAGTCCTGCAAAACGTTTTACTAAAGTAGAGATAAGTTAAGCAGAGGAGCACACAGCAACTAAGGATAAGCTTCACAATTAGTCAGGAGACTTGTCTTACAAGTCTTGAATAAGTCCTAAATAACTTATTTCAAAAAATGCCTGAGGAGGATGATTTCAAACAGCTTCTGTTAAGTCAGTATAATATTTGGCAGCTTGTCCCATCTTCCCTGCCTCTTAGTGACTGGCAACAGTTTGTATGAATAATTTACAGACAGAATAAATACCTGTAATGCAGAGAAGGTGTATATGCTGTGATATAAAGTCTTTGATACTGGTGATATGAGCTATAGAAAAGAAAAATGAGCTGGAGTAGCTATTCTCATATCTGACAAAATAGAGTTTAAAATAAAAACCATAAAAAGAGACAATGAGGGCCACTACATAATCATAAAAGGACTGATGAATCAAGAAGACATAACAATCATAAATATGTACACACCCAATTTTGGAGCAGCCAGATTTATAAAACAAACTCTATTAGACCTAAAGAAGGAAATAGACACTAATACCATAATAGCAGGGGACCTGAACACCCCACTGTCAATATTGGACAGATCATCTAGGCAAAGAATCA
>NW_007732901.1:67559-68063 GCF_000696425.1 Galeopterus variegatus | reverse complement strand
CATTCGAGACTACTATAAACAACTATACACCAACAAGTTTGAAAATCTGGAGGAAATGGATAAATTTCTGGACACACACAAGCTATCAAAACTAAATCATGAAGACGTAGAAAATTTGAACAGACCAATAACAATAAAGGAGATTGAAGCTGTTATTAGAAGGCTCCCAACACAGAAAAGCCCAGGACCAGATGGATTCACAGCAGAATTTTACCAAACATTCAAAGAGGAATTGACACCGATTCTTTACAAACTATTCCAAAAGACTGAAACAGACGCAAAGCTCCCAAACTCATTCTATGAAGCAAACATCATCCTGATACCAAATCCAGGTATAGATATAACCAAAAAAGAAAACTGCAGGCCGATATCCTTGATGAATATAGATGCAAAAATCCTCACTAAAATACTAGCAAACAGAATACAGCAACACATTCATAAAATTATTCACCACGATCAAGTGGGATTCATCCCAGGGATGCAAGTTTCGTTCAACATACACAA
>NW_007732901.1:66396-67549 GCF_000696425.1 Galeopterus variegatus | reverse complement strand
AAACAGACGCAAATCTCCCAAACTCATTCTGCTACCAAACCCAGGTAAAGATATAACCAAAAAAGAAAACTGCAGGCCGATATCCTTGATGAATATAGATGCCAAAATCCTCACTAAAATACTAGCAAACAGAATACAACAACACATACGTTAAATTATTCACCACGATCAAATGGGATTCATCCCAGGAATGCAAAGTTGGTTCAACATATGCAAATCAATAAATGTGATACACCATATTAATAAAGTCAAACACAAGGACCATATGATCATCTCTATAGATGCTGAAAAAGCATTTGATAAAATTCAGCACTAATTCATGACAGAGACCCTCTATAATTTAGGTATAGAAGGAAAGTATCTCAACATAATTAAAGCCATATATGACAAACCAACTGCCAATATCATCCTGAATGGGGAAAACCTGAAAGGTTTTCCTTTAAGAACAGGAACCAGACAAGGATGCCCACTCTCACCACACCTATTCAACATAGTGTTGGAAGTACTAGCCAGAGCAATCAGAGAAGAGAAGGAAATAAAGGGCATCCAGATTGGAAAAGATGAAGTCAAACTGTCCCTGTTTGCAGATGACATGATCCGATATATCGAAGAGCCTAAAACCTCCACAAAAAAAATTTGGAATTGATAAATGATTTCAGTACAGTAACAGGATACAAAATCAACACACAAAAATCAGTAGCATTTCTTTTCTCCAATAGTGAACAGGCAGAACGAGAAATCAAAAAAGCCTGCCCATTTACAATAGCCACCAAAAAAATAAAAACCTTAGGAATTGAGTTTACCAATGATGTGAAAAATCTCTATAATGAGAACTACAAACCACTGTTGAGAGAAATTAGAGAGGATACAAGAAGATGGAAAGATATCCCATGCTCTTGGATTGGAAGAATCAACATGGTAAAAATGTCCATACTACCCAAAGTGATATACAAATTCAATGCAATCCCCATCAAAATTCCAAAGACATTTTTCTCAGAAATGGAAAGAACTATCCAGACATTATATGGAATAATAAAAGACCATGCGTAGCCAAATCAATGCTGAGCAAAAAAAAATAAAGCTGGAGGCATAACACTACCTGACTTTAAGCTATACTACAAAGCTATAATAACCAAAACAGTATGGTACTGGC